>NC_088864.1:24205681-24396554 GCF_032884065.1 Artemia franciscana
AGAATTTCCAGACTTTTCGACTACATTGAACAAAATAGTTCTCTCAAAATTTTGATCGGAAGTGTTTGGAGAAATGATGGGCGTGGGGTGGTGGCATTCGCCCTCCGATCCCTTTTGACAATTGACAAGAACACTCGCCCTCTCAACTTCCAATCGAATGAGCCCTTTTTAAAGTTTTTACGACATCACTTTCAATAAAAAACCTTATATGCCCCCAGGGCATAATGTATAATCCTTTTCCTGAGGGCTGTAGGAGGTTGTCATCCTCAAAGACATAATTCCCGGACCTTTTAACTACGCTAAACAAAATAGCGATCTCAAGATTTTATTGGATGTGTGAAAGGAGTTGGTGGGCGTAGGAGGGGGTTTTAGTTGCCCTCCAATCATTTTCGACTATTGAAAGGGCACTAGCCCTTTCAATTTTCTATCGAATGAGTCCTTTTCGAAGTTTCTATGACTTCGAAACTCCTTCGACACGAAGTGGCCCGGTCTAAGACCAAAAAATAAAAAATAAAAAAATAATAATAAATAATAATACATTGTGCCCACATCGCTCTTTACTTAGGCAGCGCTATTGCACTGCCTATGATGTATTCTTTGGATTTCGTGCTTTTTCCTCCTATTCTTAAGCGAAGAAAAAAAAATCGAGCTTCAATTACTACCTGAAATCAGCAAGTGGGCACAAGGATCTACACGGGAGATCCATGCAACACCCACGCTACGACCCAACAATAATTTCAGGTAGATATCGTGGTGAGAAAACCCCAGACCCTCCACTTTTAGCTCCTTCGAGGAGGTCAGATCGAGTCCTCCAAAGCCAAAGATTATAAATTAGCTTTTGTTGTCACCAGGTTCAGTTGAGATTTACATCATCTCTTGATCATGCATGTTTGCGGAGGAAAAAGACTGGAGTTACCCCCCCCCCCAAATCCAAAATATTTTAAAATTGTTGGGTGTAACTTCTTAAAACTATAAGAAGAATTAGTATTACCCCTCCCCCCTAAAAAGTTGTTTTGTATGTTTCTGCTCCTGGCATATGTCCTTTTGTCTCCCCTCCCCTCCTCCACGGAGGTTGGATTGCGTCCGGATACCTTGACACCATCACTTTCCACCAAGTTTGACTGAAACTTAATAGACCCTTGGTAGACGCTTTAATGACGAGATTGCAGATAATTCCCTCGTTTCGTCCAACCTTTCAGTAGGACAAAAGCTAGAGTTATGTCATACTAGTTCTGCACCCAAGCTTTATATACTTATAGAGTTTCAGCAAAATAGATAAAGATAAAAAATTTCATATAAAAACCGCAACCTGGAATTTCCCGACTGATCTTTCCAGAAACCGAGAAGAGGTACATAATTTCAATGTGTAATTTCTACAAGGTCATTAATTCCATGCTCTACCCAAGTAAGATATTTTCAAGTTCAAAGAGATTCCCATTAGAAGTTTACTTTCGGACCTAGGACAGTTTCGTTTTGCTTTAGGGCAGAAGAAAATCACTTCTTTTTTCTATATAATCACTGGAATTTTTTGGCGGTTTCAGAGGAGCCTTTCTTCTCCACTTCCTGATCTCCTTGTCAGAAAAAAGTGTACAGTTTTTATCATTTACTGTATCTGAGGCATATATTAGCAGTCACAAAAAAGGAAGAGAGAAGGGAAAATAGAGAGAAAAAACAACAACGTGCAAAATTATTCTTGGCGAGGGTATTTTGCAAAAAATGAATTTATTGTTGGAGGTAAAATATTGAGGGGTAAGAAAAAGATTTCCTGATTGTCGACAAAGGATAAAGGGTGTCGAAAAATTCACGTATTTCTAATGAAAATCGCACCATCATATTCAGCGTATCAGAGAAACCTACTGTAGAGGTTTGAAGCTCCCATGTGCAAAAATGTGGAACTTTGTGTTTTTTTTTGTGCCTGCGGGGCTAGCATGTGAGGGAGGATGGGGCCATACACCCAATACTGTGTTTTAAGTATCATTGAAACATCTATTCAAGAAACTAGCGTGTTTAATAAATCCGATTAATTCGATAAATAAATTCGATTAATAGTGGATTCAAATCCGACGTCTTTATGGGACACCTTGCACAGCAAGAATAGCTATGGCAATCAAAAACAATCATTGAAACGATAGGAACCATTAAGAACAAAATGCTAGTACCAATAATAGCATAAAAAAGCCTTACCCCTTCTTTATAAACTAAATGATATGCAATATTCCTCCTAGATCTTAGCAAATGTGAGTCCTGAACATAAGAGAGAAATTGCTGAGCTTCTGCATCTGACAGGTACAGAGCCAAGCTGACTGGGCCTGCAATTGTAATCATAATTAGTCACAAAACTGAAAAATAAGTTTAAAGGACAAATTATTGTACTTTACTGCTTTGCGTCAAATTCTTGGATGTTTCAGGTCAGTTTAAGTTATTTGTTTTTGTTTTTTTGTTTTACAGCGACATCTATTGAGAAGACAATCGTGCACAATTTGACTTGATAAAGTCGTTTTCCCAGATTCGACCATCTGGGGGGTTGAAGAGAGAGGAAAAATTAGAAAAAATTAGGTATTTATAACTTACGAGTGGATGATCGGATCTTAATGAATTTTGATATTTAGAAAGACATCGTGACTCAGAGCTCTTATTTTAAATACTGACCGGCATTAAGCCTCTTATTTTCCTTTTTAAATCAATCTATTGATTCATAGAATTTTGTTAGAGCTCATACCATATGATCTCTTGGCTCTTAGTTCTTCTCGCCTCGTCACAAGTGCTCTTAGCTTTTTTTTTTTTTTTTTTTTTATAGTGTTTTTTATATTGTTTTTTTTTTATAGCGAGATGTCTACACAGTTGGAGCACTGCAGAATCTGCAAAAGAAATGTCGAAGACGACTCACATTACACGATTATTACACAGAAAGGAGCTGCCGGAATTAACCAATCAAGTCAGATGCGAAGGGATACCGTTGTGGTCACTGCCGGACAGAAGGTCCATGAGTTATGCAGAAAAAATTATACACACAGGCGTAACATTGACAATGACACTCAAAGGCGAAAGGATGAGTGGCTAGCTAAAATTTCCACTGCCAAGTGCGAGTTGCGGTCGAGTACTTCACAGTTCAGGTTTAACGAGTGTTGCTTGTTTTGTGGCTGCCCTGTTGAAAGGGCAGCCACAAAACAAGTGAACCAGTGAACCCTCTGGAAAGGGGTTCACCATTTGAGGGAGATGTTCAGTTAAGAAGCATAGCAAATGGTCTAACTGCCTATCCGTCTGCCAACGTTGATTCTGCCAAAGATGTTGGCCTAAAAGTCATTGACGCCATGTCTGGACAGCTGGTCTCTGACTTTGTGTTTCGACGAAAACAACAGGCAATCCAGATGACGACCAAGCAAAGTCCAAGCGGAGACTGCAAACGACTAGACCCGACTCTTCTTTTTCAGAGGTTTATCATGATCGCGAAAAGGATCAATCTTACGGAAACTGAGTACTTTCAACACGAACTGTGTTCCTACCCAGCGTCACTTTTTGACAGCTCCTGCATGCTCCGGACTGCGAACAAACCAGAACTTGCGAAGGCCATAGGCCAGGCGTGCAACCTTGAGAAGCATTCATTTCCCCTCCCCGAAGGCACTCGATATATCCTAGACGGAGAAGCTCTGCTGCACAGGATACCATGGACAAAAATGAAAGATACCTGGAGATTCTAGACCATTATGCAACTTACGTGACAGGAAAGTACCCTTCTACCACTATCGTTTTCGACGGCTACGATGGTGGGGCTTCCATAAAAGATATGGCTCATTCGCAGAGGAGTCGTACAGTTGGCCGTGAGATCTTCTTCACAGCAGATATGCAGCTCAAGGTGAAGAAAGAAGAGTTCTTATCTTGCAAGAAAAACAAAGCCAGGTTTATCTACGCTTTGGCTGATCATCTCCGTGCAAAGGGTGTCTCTGTCTCCCAGGCATCAGGTGACGCAGATGTCCCGATTGTGGAAGCTGCTGTTACCTCTTTACGGTATCACGACACTGCCGTAGTTGGGGACGATACCGATCTATTGGTTCTCTTATGCTACCACTGTGACTTGTCAAGCAAGAAACTATTCTTCGCACCTGAGCCAAAGTCGAATAAAGCTCCCCGAATATGGGACATACACACCCTGAAAGAGAAGCTGGGACAAGATACTTGTCATCTGATCCTTTTTGCTCACGCCCTGTTTGGCTGTGACTCTACTTCGCGAATCCACGGTGTGGGAAAAGGTCTTGCACTGAAGAGGCTGATAGAAGACAATGATTTCCGAAAATCAGCTGCAGTGTTTATGCAGAAGTCCGCTTCGAAGGAGGAAATCAAGACCGCTGGTGAAGACGCCCTGCTGATCATATACGGTTCATCGAAAGGAGGGAACTTGAACAAACTCCGCAGAGAAGTTTTTGAAAAGAAAGTGACAACGGCAAACTCTTTTGTTCACCCAGAACATCTGCCACCAACTTCTGATGCAGCCAAGTTTCATAGCTATAGAGTTTTTTTATCAAGTTCAGGTATGGACCGGGGAGCCTGATCCGGAACTGAAAGCCGAGGAATGGGGATGGAAGAATAAAGATGACTTCTTGTACCCATTAACAACTGACCTCCCACCAGCCCCGCGTATGCTCCTAAAGATTGTGAAGTGCTCCTGTCGTGTAGAGTGTAGTTCAGCGAGGTGTAGCTGCTTTAAAAACGGCTTAGTTTGTACTTCAGCATGCAGAACCTGCAAGGGAACAATGTGTTCCAACTCCCCAAAAATCGACAGCAACAATGATGAAGAGAACCTAGAACCCTAGTCGTTAATCCATTCCAAATGAACAAGTTGTGAAACTAGTCGGAATCTGATTCTCTATTTTGTATTTTTTATAAGATTGATTCTATTTAATAGACTGTGAAGATTAGACACTATGGGTTGACCCTAAATAGTATACGAAGAGTGTTTTAAGTGTGATTTACGATACTGACCACTGAAAACCAGTTCGGTTTGTAATTCACTTTCCCTAATTATTTTCTAAAAAAAGTAGATCATTCATTAATGATTACGATTTTTTTTTTCTGGTTCAGTGAACAACCTATTTGATTCTATTTTCGGTCTCAGCTCGTGATTCTACGTCAGAACCACACTTTCATTCAAGAAAATCGGGCTATAACGAAAATTGTATTTTTTAGGCGAAAAAAGTCGAAAAAATACAGTTACTTTTTTTATGGTGCTTCTTACGCTAAATCCGACTTCGTTTTCGGTCTCGCCATGTTATTTTGGGTTAGAATTATACTTCAGTTCAAGAAAAACCGATGTCCACGAAAATTGCGATTTTTATTCGAATAACGGAAAAAAATAGCATTAAAAGCCAAAAAACAGTTATTTTGCGTCGACTCAGAATATGCGAAAATGGATATGTTGTTCAGTTTTTTTTTCTCTACAAGATGGTGTAAAAATCATTTCTGTTGCAATTTGTTTCGGGTCGACCTCTTTTTGGAGCTCATTTTCCTGTACTACAAGTAAATGTTATTGAAGACCTAAAAGTTCAAAAATATCTTCTTTTTTTATATATACTGAACACTAAAGATTAGCTATTGAAAATGGTTCTGAGCTTTTGTCTTCATAGTGTTGTACAGGATTGCTAGATGGCATGACATTTTTTGTTACTGCAAATGGGATAAATAAGTATGGGCGACCTTATTAGTTGGATTTGTCACTAGCAGTGAAACAAGAAGTTGTTTTTCCTGGGGATATCCTTATCTTAAAATTATTTGTAATGAAAACTTACCGTACTGTTTCTTTGATTTACTTAAAAATACATCGCATAAACAACAAGCAACTCGAATAAATTTGCGACAAAAATTGTATTTTTAAGACTGTATGAGAATAAAGGGAAGAAAATGTACGAAGAAAAGATACAGACCAAATATTAAAATAGAGACCCAATGAACAGGAGAAAATGAAATTTATCATCATTTATTGTACATAAATAATATCAAATTAAATTAATAGACATAATAAATATAGATCTTTTATATTTCCATAGCATAGTTTACTTTTGCGTACTGTCATAACAGAGAGTTTAACAAAACGGCGTCGAGCAATTCTACAGGCCTCAAAAGATGTTGTAGGAGCCATAAATACTTGGTCTAGCCAAGGACGTGTTTTCTTGAAGATAGGTGAAAATGTTATTCTAGTTCTAAATTTGACCCAAGTACTATCGCTACCCCGATCACTTCCTGATGGCAATATAACAGGATAAAGGTGCTGATCATAGTGCTGGCTTAAAATTAAAAATGGATAGACTTGAACAACTACGAGTCGCAGTTTCTTGACGTATTGAGTTTGAACACTCCCAGTAGGTGCTGCGCCCCACAGCGAGAATACTCTTTTCTTTGCTGATTATTCGACGGTTAAGACCAAGAAAAGAGTTTTGAGCACTCTTAATTATGCAGAAAATTTTGTTTATCATTCCAGTAACGTTTTAAAGAGCGTTGTCATTTTTACTGAAAATAGACAAGTACTCTAGTTAGCCACTAGGTGTCTGACGTTGGGTTTTAAAATATTAGTTAATTGCTGGGTTTCTCTGACGGTAAAGGAAGAGCCCTCCTATATCACAGTCTCTTTTATTCATCACTTATTAAGAAAACTGGCCTAAAATCACTCTTTATTAATTTGAGAGTAACTTTATAAGTAATTGATCCAAAACTTTGAATTTCATATATTTGTCTGTCAACTTCTTGCGCAACAGCTTCGTACATTTCTTAGCGCTATCTAGTAGGTTACAGAATGCTACAAACATCTCATCGCCGCACCAAGCTAGCTGAGGCTAATACAGCTGCGCATGCTCACTCTACCTCAGTCTTTTCGAAGCTTCACTCTCTATTCCCTTACATGAAGTTCCAGTTTCTTTTAATCTGTTCAAAAGACCTCTCCCCATCCCATTTGGGGGTGACCCTCTTCACTACTCACTAGAGTACATAGAAAACTTATTTGTATCACTCTTTTTAATAATAAAAGGTATTTAGGAGTTTGTATTCATAAAAAAAAAAAAAAAAAAAAACGACGACAGACTTATCAAAACAGAACTTTGTATAATTACCTTCCCAATTAGCACATAAGGCATCAACCATCTGTAGACGATCCATTGAAAGCTGAGCGACCAAAGTTACATCATACTTGTCTCTAATAGGTTCATAATCACTTTCTACGTAATATAGATGAGTCCTATATTTTATGGCACGCGAACGCTTGAATTCGAAGCATGGATCATCCTCACTTATCTAAAAACAGAAAAGACACAGTCAACTGATGACAACCGGCAAAGTTTTTGAGGGTAAAAAAGAATCAATGAGAACGTAAAATAAGGCTAAACTGAATCTTTCCGATTAGTCTACGAACTCCTTCACAGTTTTCAAATATCAATTTCGCTTGAGGATGTGCTGGCATACATTACAAAGTTTAGGATTCACTTATATGACAGGCTATGGAAGAAAATAAATTTGGAGCGAATAAATAACAAAAACTCGACAAAAACAGAAAGGGGAGTTTTTATTCTCTATTAAGATTTATCTAATCGGCATTTAGCAGAGTATCCATAAATTTAGCTTTGTATCAAACCTATAGTTGGCTGTACCCATGGGGGGGGGCTGGAAGCAAGAGGAAATCCTTTCGAGGGTTGAAAGAGGATTTCAAAAATACGTCTTTATTATTAAACAATATTTGTTTTTAGGCGAACTTTACTTCTGTAGATTTTGATATAGTCTAGATGGCTCACATTAAACAATGGAAATTGCACAACCGACGAAAGTTCTGACAGACTGATTGAGATGGCATTACTAGGGTCAATGCCAATTACTTTACGCTGAATTTTTAGAAGCCCAGTGATTTTTAATTCAAAGAAAGGTCCAGCATAATTTTCGTGGGATGGTCCTATAATCTTTGTTCAATTGCCAACACTTTCTTCTTTTATGAAACTAATTTCAAAGGTTAATTTAAACTAAAGCAACAAATCCTATATATATAAACCTATCGTCTGGTAAATAAACCACTGTTCGACATAGAATCAATGAATATTCTTTCTTTTATATATTTTACTTTTCTCTAGCTCCTTGGTAATCTTCCCCCGACCTCTGGATGAACTAAATAGCAAAAAACAAGGTTATTTTTAAATGAAAATAAAGAGCTATATTGCAAAAAAAAAATTATCCCATATATAAGGGGAGAGGGGGTACCCCACTCTATTTACGCAAATGTTTTAAAGTGCTATGCTGAAAACAGTTGCGAGTTTAGAACATCTCAACCGAAAATTGCCCTATTTGAAGCAAATGCGAATATATAAGTTCTTCAATTTTTGGGAAAATGTGAGAAATATTTTCTACTCCATTCCAATGGATTTTGTTTTAAATTTTAGCGTGAGTCAAACTTTAGCGTAAAGAGGGGGAGAGCTCAGGAGGGGGAAAACCTCCTTATATACGGATTAATTTCTGTTTGAAATAAGTTTTAAGACCACTCTTTATTTTCATGAACTTTTTTTGTTTAATTTCTGTTCATTTTTAACACAATACCTAGGGCTACTCTAAATGTGACGAGAGCTACTAACCCCCTCAAACCAACTCTTTAAATCAATTTAACTTTTGCAAAATAAAGCTCCAATAAAAATAGCTAGTTTTGCTTTACGAAATACAGCATAATTGTACAAACTTAACTTTCTTCTCCGTAATAAGAGGGGAGTCTCCATTATGACCAAAATCTTTTTGGGGGAGTCGAAAAACTATCTTTAAAATTATTCGAACCTTCGTGTGCTAATAGCTTTTGATGAGCAGCCTTAAAATTAAGATATTCTGAATATTTATAATCAGTATATATAATAGATTTTTTTGTTGCATATATTGCTGTTACTCCTTACTTATAGTTCGTTACTACAAACTGTTTGACTCTGCTTTTCTTTCGTTTTTAGTTTTTGACTTGGGTTGCACGTCACCCTGATTATATTTTCACCTGCATTTTTCTTCTTTATTTTTATTTTACTCTCCTTTTTTAAGTATGATCGTGAAATTTTGTCTCTTTTCATAGTAGACGATTTAAGAACTTTACTCTATGTTATGGATTTAGAGGATGTTAAGTAAACATACTGCATAATAGGTGGAGAACCACTGCTATTTGCGAAGTGCCAGGCTACTACAGTTTGCGAACCGAAGCAAAATAAAAGAAGACCATAATATTTCACAGTATATTAGAATTTGGATATTTTTACGATTTAAAACAAAGCAGTAAAAACAAAATTATACTACATAAACAGTACTAATTGGGCACATTCGCACTGCACACATAGTATTTTTTCCGGAAATTTCAACCTAAATTTAGAAGCATTGAACCAAGAAAACCAAGCAGCGAAAAGTCAGGCAGGCAATCCATGGTGGTATGAATGGCAGATGAAATACATGAATGTAAACACGTGTTCAGGAATTTCGATACTACGTGAGAAGTATATAAATAAAGTATAATTTAGACTGAGTTTATACCTTTTAGTGTTCAAAAGATCAGGATGTCAAACATATTCAATTGCCATAATTGAACTACAAACGAAGCAGAGCAAATGGAATAAACGGATGTCCTCTCCAGTACGACGCCGAATGTTTTCTAATTAAGTAAAACCTTCCCAATCAACAACCAACCGAAATTGATATAGATAATTTCAGTAAAGATAAGTAACTATAATAGTTCAGCTTATCAGTTGAATCATGAAGTCGTGTGTGTAATCTGCATGGTTTGCTATCACTAAAGAAGTCTTAAATGGAATATTAAGAGCCAAGACAGGCAAGATTATCAAGTAGGAAGAATATTCAGTATTAGTTTCGTAAATAAGTTTTTTTTTCTTGATTTGTCAACTATATAGAGCTTTATGAGACTTACTACAAAGCTTTAAGGGACGGAGCATTCATCAATAAATGGAGAAAAAGAACTTTTATTCACTATACCAAGACAAGACCAAGCTTTACCAGGGCTTTCGTAAGGTATATTAAACAAAAAACATGTTTTTTTAAACTGAAACTAAAGAGCAATATTAAAACTCAAAACAAACAAAAATTATTCCATATATGAAGGGTTGCCCCCTCCTCAATACCTTACTCTTTATGCCATAGCTGGTAGCACTTTTAAAAAAGCTTAATATTCTAATGAAACAGCCCCCGTGCTTCAGAAGCTTTCTTAAAAATTGGGAGAAACAGTCAAACTTTAGCGCAAAGAGCAAGGTATTAAGGAGGGAGGAACCCTTCATACACAGATTAATTTCTGTTCGTTTGATTTTTGATGTTGCTCCTTAATTGTAGTCAAAAAAAGGTTTTTTTTTTAAATTTAATTTCTGTTCGTTTTTCAAATGATGCAGGTAAATCTGGCTCAGTCTCTGTGAAGTTTACCCCCCTCCCCTCACATGAAATTCCTCCTTGAAAATATCATCCAAAGTACAGTACATCCCCGTCAAATTCCCTCGAGACAGTTCTATCCTCGCTGAAAATCCCCCCTCCCCCGTAAAATTTCTTGCAGACGATTCAGCCTGAAAAATTATCATTAACATACTTTCATTTGAAAAAGACTTTAATCCCTAATCGGTTTCTCAATCACTCAATTATTCCCCCTTCCGTAGAATTTTTCCAGAAATCGAAACACATGGAAAATAGTCCCCGGATAATTCCCCCGGAACATCTCCATATGGAAAATTGAGTTAGCAAAGCTAATTTAAGACAATTAACAAGAATTTCGTATAGGAATTCAGTCAAATCTCCCCGATTAAAAATTTCCCCTGAAATTTTCATCCTTCCCCTGGAAAATGCCTTTCGAAGTAAGATTCTCCTAATTGAAATCCACCCCAAGCGCAGAATTCCCCCTCGATAAATGTCGGTATACTTTCCAATAACTAATACTTTACATTAACAATGGGCAAATTTGATTAATTATAGACCTCTCTCCACGAACTGTGGGGGTAATTTTACCTCTAAAGACGTAGTTATTTGATCTTTCAAATGTACTGCACAAAATGACTTTCTCAAAATTTTGATCAGATAACTTTGGGAAATAAATGGACGTGGGAGGGGGGGGGGCAGTTGCCCTCCAATATTTTTTGTCACTTAAAAAGGGCCCTAGAATTTTTGATTTGCGTTTAAAAACTCCTCTCCTCATCGCCTTTTTGTTCAGACGTTAACTTAGAAACATTTGTTTGTACATAGGACAATAGATCAATCGTGCAGTAACTTTGTTCACAATCCGATTCTACACATGTAAAATAGCAGCAGTACGATTAGGTGAAGGCATTCCCATATGCTTGAGAAGTTTTTTTTTTGCCATAGATAAGCACAAATCTTTAATCATAACCAAAGTGCAGTTATAAATTTCTGTTGTAAAGTCCAAGGTCATATATGACCTCTCTAACCGTTGAACCTCTCTCGTTGAAGATGTTAGGATGGCCGTCGACTGACTCACCCCATTTTCGATGTTCAAATGATTTTTGGTTAGCATTCCACGTGTAATACGTAGGCACTTCAGAATACAGCAGTGTTTTTTTTTGCAAAAGAATCATTTTGACGTAACGCGAAGAAAGCAGTTAACGTTGTATCCGGTGGATTCAGGGCTTTTTGTTGCACGTTGGATTCCGAAAAATAAACACGTTGACCATTCTGTAAATGTACCGCTAAGTGAACAACAGCTGGACTTCGTTCATGTATCGGAAATGAAAGAATTCACCACACAGCTTCATTACTGCTTATGTATCTCCCAGCCTGATATTGTACGACTTCATCGATATCACTGATTTCAGACTGCAAGCCAAAAACTGCCATGTCGCTGCCTTTGTTGACGTATTTACATATGTATTTGATTGCCTTTACGGAATTACAATATTCCACGTTTATGTGCGCACTGTATGTTTTCGATAATAAAGGTGAATATGGAACAACCCACTGGTTATCTACTTTGATGTAACGGTTACGCGACTTTATGATTGCTGATTTTCTGCCATCTTTGGTAGACCTTCTTCTTATAAAGGGTATCCATCATTGCCGGTAATTGTGCTAGGTACTAAAAGTCGATGATTTTGCTTTGTGCACCTTCCTCTGTCTATGCACGGTGAATTTTCATTCAGTTAAGCGCAAGGTCCATGTATCATATTTTTTACCACAATGTCATGTAAGCCCCTATCGATATCTACATCAGGTTTTTCATCGAAAATCACAAGGTCGATTTCATTAGAAGAAATTTTTATAAAACAGCCATATTAGTATATGTGCGTGTAGCAATCCTCGCTCTTGCTATTCTACTGAGTAATATATTTTAATTGCCCAAAGATATTGCTAAATTATTTTAGAAAGCCTTGAATATGCATCTATTGTTAATCTTGCAGAATATAAGTGGAACATCCTCTAGACATCCATGTTTTAAGATGGGATAGTGAAATTTGCAAAAATTAGACTTACTGAGGAAAATTATTATAAATGGGATTTATCTTTTCTAGGGTAGAAACCATTACGTCTTCAGCCATCAATGCAGTAGAGGACCGTCATCAAACATGACAAACACAGATATGTCACTTCTGAAGAAAATCTTTCTAGGTCTATTAGGTACAACAGCTTGTGTCTACTTGACGTTCTTGTTCATTAATTCAGATAGATACTCCAAAGTATTTAAAAGAAGACTGACAACTCTATCTGAAGTATCTTTGTCAACTATAGAAGAGCTACAGACATGCCTAAATACAACTTTAAGTTTAGAGGGTCTTCGAATTCCTAATCTCACATTATATCCCCGTGATCTTGCAAATGTAAGTAAAGAATTCGTTACAGTGCAGAATGGACAGTGGCAGCCTCAGACATGTGTGCCAAAGGAAAGGCTTGCCGTAATTGTGCCATACAGAAATAGAACTGAGCAGTTACCTATATTTTTATACCACATGCACAGATTCCTTCAAAAGCAGAAGCGTAATTACCAAATATTTATCATTGAACAGCAAGACATTCTTAGTTTCAACAGGGCTGCGCTTTTTAACGTAGGCTTTAAGGAATCTCAACGATATGATAATTTTACATGCTTTATATTTCACGACGTAGATTTACTTCCAGAAAATGACAATCTCTTCTATAGCTGTGAACCTGGGACCGTAAGACATTTTGCAGAACTAATTTCGAACATGAAATACGAGCGCATATATACAGAATGTGCCGGGGGTGTAACAGCTTTTCATATTCAAGATTTTCAGACTATCGACGGTTTCTCAAATGTATACTGGGGCTGGGGAGGAGAGGATGACGATTTATACAGAAGAGTAAAACAAAAAGGCCTGAAATTTGAACATCAGCCAGACGAACTAGCCCGATACACTGCTCTTAAACATGCACATTCCAATGAAAACGCAATGCGCTTTAAGCTATTAAATGATTGGAAAAGACGAATAAAGCATGACGGGTTGTCTAGTTTAGTCTACAATGTGTCCGAAACTGAAACTCATAAGTTATACTTAAAAATAGGAGTGAATTTAAACCAACTTAAGAATCATGTTCATATAAAATGGAAGATATGACATTCAAAACTTGAGAAGAAGCAAGAATAACGGTAAAACAGCTTAATTTCCACATGACGTGCCAGGACGTTGGTCTAGCCGTGTTCTCTGATGATCCTGCTGACATGTCCATATTGATGGCAGTAAGGTTAAATAGTGATAAAAGTGCACTTAACCAAGAGGTAAACCAAACTACACAATATTTAAGTTTTTTTGCTATAGATCTTTTTTCTCCTACGTTGTAAACTTATGCACACTAATCATTCTCATTCCTTGAAAAACAAGTCAATATATTATAGATTTTTTTTTTTCAGCGTCATCGTTAATGCCTAGTCAACTTGAATCAAGTAAAATATTATTTAAACTGCATAGATTATCGTTCGCTCATTTTTATTTAGTCCCTGGGCACTATGAACAGTATTATATGCTGATCCACGAAAACTAAAATTGCTCCCTTCCATAGAAGGAGCAAAAGTAGGAAATATCGGTTCTGAATATTTCCTGTTAATTGACTAGTTTACTAAGTCTTGAGAATCGTTGCTAATTTTAAGAAAGATAAAACGGAATAACACCAAGCAAAATCACAAAACAGAGCTTACAAAAAAATCCTTCAGATCTGTCAACGGGACATCTCGTCTTCAAGACTATTTCAGCATGTTCCCCTTCACTAAAATGTCAAGTTTTTCTATATTATGTAAGTCAGGTGAGTTTTAATTATTTCTATATTTTTGGTATGATTTCAAATAAATCCCGCTAGCCCCCTAGCGTGTATATTTTCTTTTTTTTCGTCCAATCACGAATACTCTCCGTTGCAACAATTCAGAACACTACAAAACATACTTCGAGTGCAAAAAACAAAAACAAAACCACAACAACAACAAAAACAAAAAAAACAACGAACTAACTTTCACTTACTTTCGAACGACTGTCGAAATATTTTTCTTCTTAGATACTGCATTCATGTTTTCGAAATTATTAGGTTTTAACACAAAATTTTGTTCTCTTCCTAAAGTTCCTTTTTCCCCTTTTATGTCAAATAAATAAACACCGTCAAACGTCAAATGAAACTCTATTGAAGAAAAAGAAATCGAGAAATATGGTTATAGTCACAAAGGAGGGAATTGTACCTGCTCATTATTATTCTGTTTTGCTCGGTACGGGTGGAGGAATTAAGTGAAATGATAAGAATACAATATACCATAGAAGTTGATGATGTCTGGTGGATTTTTCCAATAAGAAGTTTCACCGTTCCTCTATCTTAAATCCGTATTAGTCACTTTTTTCGTTCTTTAGCTTAATTTAAGAAGCAAAAAAGAAATTTCAGAAAAAAAGAGTGATGAGATTATTTTAAACCTTCTATTAATCTACACTTGTCATTTCACACTTCCCTTGAGTTTTCATGGATTACTACTTGTATCTGTCGCAGTAATTTTATACTTTACAACTTTAGTTTCACTAGGAGTGAAACTTGAGTCAATGCGTAGAAACATGAACTTTTGAACTTTGTACTTTGACTTTATTGAATATAAAGACACAAATAGAACACAACTCCAGGGACTGATCAATGATCCTCCAGGGCCTAAATGTAGCCCCTGGAGAACGTCGAGTATTCATATTAACATATCACTGATTATTGACAGAGCAACAAAGTGTTAAACTTTGAAACAGAAAGGATACTGAAAAAAGGTAATATACACTACAGAAAAAAAAGAGAGAATCATCCTAAATATTATTCAGTTGTACTTTTAGAAAGAAGATGTTTTTTATATAATTGTATCGAAATAACGGAACTGAAACAGAATCTTTTATTCCCAGCAGAATACTGTTCCATAATTTCACTCCAACTTATTTTATAGAAAAAGCTGCTCTTTACGTGTGACAAATATCTGAGATAAGAGAAAAATGGGTAGATGACGAGGTTGGATAAGCATGATAATATGACGATAAATGAAAAAGGGCAAGTTGTGTTAGTACTGGGGGTGCTGCAAAATTCACTACTGTTACATTACTGTTAGCAACTGAGATTTAAGAAAAACTTCTTTAGTATTAAGTCTTTTAAAATAAATTAAATTGACAGCTCTATTCTGTAAGGTTTAAATTGTCTTTAAATTATAACAGAAAGAATTAGCCCAAACGTAACAACTATACTGAATATAAGGATAAACAAGAGTAAAACGAAGGGTTCGTAAAACTTTTTGCAGAAGGAAAATTTTCAGTCTATACAAAATCCCTGCTCCTCTTGCAATTTTTATAGATAATGAATTTATATGTTCTTTGCATGACAATAATTCATCAGTGAATACGCCTAAATATTTAAACTTTGAAAGCCTATCTATCAAATATCCATCTGGTGGTAAAGACAGTTCAGTGTTTACCTTTTTAGTAGTATAAAAAATCATGTAATTTTTTTTTTTTTTAACATTAATCAATAAACGGTTACTCCTCGTATTTTCATTAGATCATTCAGCGCGTTCTCCATGGTCTTAAAAAGGGTTTTAACACTTAAAGCTCGGAATAATAAAACTGTATCATCTGCGAAGAATATTGTCAAACGATCTTTCATTAAATTTCCTATATCCGCGGTATAAATGAGGTAAAGGAGTGGCCCTCATATCAACCCCTGCGGAATTTTGCAAGTTAATAGGTGATCTCGTGATCTTTTTGGTCCAACTATAACCATATGTGACCTATCCAATAGATATGACTTAATCCGACTAATAATCCACGGTGGAAATTTATATTCCTTTAACTTTCTAACTAAAAGATTATGGTTTACTGCATCAATTGCTTTCGACAGGTCAATAAACAAAGCTGTGGCATAAACACCCTAATCTAAAAAGTCTTTCACTACAAATAAAATGGATAACCGCATTATCCGTCGAATTCCCTTTTAAAAATCCATATTGGCCAGGCGGTACTATTTCATTTTCTTCCGCCAACTTACTGATTTCATTATTTACTTTTTTTTTCAAAAATCTTAGAAATAACTGGTAGAATTGATAGAGGGCGGTAACTATTTATCTTCCTTATTTCCATACTTACATAAATGTATAACACAGCGTTTCCAGATAGCATCGTAGTATAACATTGCATTGACATTTTAAGAAATTAAGAGGAAGTGGTCAATCTAGACTTCTTTCAGTTAAAGAAGGAAACGGGGGCTCAATAATTGACGAGAAAAGTGTATAAACGAGCGATTCTAGATTATCGAAAGAGGGCTCGTATGAACGGAAACTGAGAGTTCTATATTCATCTTGAGTAAAAAAAAAAAGACACACCACCGCAGTGGCATTTTGCTATTTTGTGGCAAAACATAATACTTTTGATCCGAAGAGAGCTGAAATGTCATAGAGTGATGATTTTGAGACGATAATCGATTTAGGATTACTGAAATATATATCGCCTTCCAGTTTCAATGACCACAAAACCTCAAGATGACGTATTCATTCCTAAAGATATAGGCAGTCCATACAAATAAATGGTTAACATAAAAGTAATTTATAAGCCTCCTTTGACTGAGTTGTTCCATTTGAAGCTTATAAGATTTATTAAAAGCGTCTATGGCTGCGCATCAGCTGTTAGGGAGATGGTTCAGAGAACCTTTCCGTAAATAGAGAGGGAAATTATTTTTTTGTTGATTTTTAATATGTAAAATTTGTTAATTGCTCCCCAAAGGTTGTTAGCATAAAATAATTTATACAATTTTAGGAAAAGAGGTTAAACTGCTCCAAAAAGGGGTGCAAAACGCAAGGAATGTTTTAAATTGAAATTCAACATATCTGTAAATTCTAAACCTGCTATGCACAAAAATATAAATTTCATATTTTTCTTGAAAGGGATGGTCACGCACATGTGTTTGTTTAGATTGCTATTTTTTCACGGTGATCTTATTGGTCCTAGGTGTTTACACCCCGAAAAATACCCCCGCCCCAGTCAAAAATACATCCCCACTGAAAGAAATTTTTCCCAAACATTTTCTCCCCATTGAAAATTCCCCCCAGACAATCCTGCCCGTGCGGAAAACTTCCCCGCGAAAAATTTCCCTGTGTTTCCCAATAACAAATAATATTTCTACGTAATGGACAAACTAGACAACTTTAAAACATATTTAAATTTCTACAATGGCGTTCTCTAATTGTTTTGCAATTTGAGAAGGAGGGAGATGCCTCAAAGAGTACATTTTATGCCAAAACATTCCAATACTCATTGAGCCATCAGATAAATACAGAATAAGTTCTAAGGGAGAAAGACGAAGGGAGGGTGGAAGTGGAAATTGATGTATAGTCCCCAGGGCAGTAGCCAGGATTTTGTTTGGGGGGAGGGTTATTTTTTAGGGGATGAAAAAGCAAAAGGAAAAAGTGCCAAGGAGCTAGTTTTCATGATAGGTTTTTGGTTATTCAAGAAATAGGTTACAGTTGCAGGTAAGAAATATTTTTGCTCCCGATTCTGATCATATGCTCCCAGGAAAAAATTGCAGCGTCAGCTCTTTTGAAACAACAGAAAATGTTATTAGTTGTTTATATTGGTTTAAATCTACAACTAAGCAAGACACTCTTTCTTGCTTAGTTGTGGGTTTAACCAAAAGAAAAGAAAAAAGAGTGCTTAGACGTTAGTGTTAATAACTGGTTTCGGTTATTCAACAAGGATAGTCGCAGATAAGAAATATTATTGCTTCCACTTATCAAGTAGCGCATGTTACTTTATATACTTTAATATACGACTGAAAACACGCTTTTTGGAAATACCCAAAAGCTTTTTCCTGAAATGCGAAACACTATTCCACGACAATACAATCAAAAAATATGTACAGTTGGTCTACAGTAAACTATTCAGATCATTGACAATGGTTCTCCGCGATGTTTAGTAAGATCTACTGTAAACACATTAGATTCCAACACAGACTTTAAACAAATTTTAAATTTCAAATGATGAGGGAATTTTGATTTTCCTAGCCGTCCTAGCCGATGGGTTGACTATTTGATTTGGAACGGGGGTCAGCAGCGTGATTCTTTAAAAACAGCCCGGGTCAACCCAGCTCCAAACCTGGAGAAATTTCGGGGGAAAACATAGGAAATGACGCATGACTTGCCCCCACACATGCTTTGCACTCCCGGCCAAAGGCAGAGAATCAAATGATTAGTACCACCACTCTGTGGACCATCGGTAAAGTATGCTGAAAGTTTTGTTTAGCTTTTTATAGTTGATAATTCCCGGCTAAGTCGACAAAGAAAATGCAAAAACAATTTAAAACAGCGACAAAAGACAAATATACAATTATAAAACTAATGTTCTATCTCATTATCTTGTATTATAATTATAATTACAATTGTGCAATATTATTAGTGTTTGACTAACCGGTAAACGCAGACAGTTATCATGACAGTTTTAGATCTTAAAAATGTATTACGTTAACTTCTGTAGAGTTTTGAATTAATGAAAAAGTTCAATTTCATATTGTCTCTTCATAAGGGATTTAAGGAGGCAGAATATCAGATATAAGGAGTTTAAACTGTAGGGAATTCAACTTCTGATTATCGTCTTAAGCAGCTTGGGACGCTTGAAGTGCGGTTTGATATGGCAGCATATTCGGTTTCATCAAGCATAAATGGAAACTTTCTTTCAAAATGATATCAAACATAATCCCAAACAAACTTAGTAGAATAGAATAGTAATAGTAGAAACAGCGACTTAGAGTAATGTCCCTCACGCTAATTACCTTTACCAAGAAACTTGTAAAAAAGAATACTTAGAGGCAAAGCTATAGCACTGCCCATTGTAAAAAGTCATTAAGCTTCAACGTTTTATCATTTATTTATTCGGAGGTAATTCATACGGAAGGAGTGGTGGTAAAAACTTTTGAGAGAGTTGAATCGATTGGAAATCGGAGGTTCTAGTGTCCTTTAGTGTCCTTGGCAACTAGCACCCCTGCCGCGTCCTTTTTGCCCAAATGCATCCAATCAAAATTTGAGATGCCCATTCTGCTCAAAAGAGTCCCAAGGCAATAAAACTATGTCTCCGGTGTTGAAAACCACCCCGACCCCCGGGGGCAAGGGCTGTAAGCTTGGCTTTTGCCCATTGTTAACTTATAAGGTTTATATGGGAAAGAGTGGTCGTATAAACTTTGAAGGGGACTAATTCAATTGGAAAGTGAAAAGTTGAAATTGAAGTTTTAGCACCTTTTTAAGGGTCAAAAGTGGTTGCAGGGCAACTAGCCCCCATCCACGCTCTTTTTCCCCAACTGCATCAGATCAAAATTTTGAGAAGGCCATTTCGTACAAAATAGTTCAAAAAACAAAAATCTATGCCTTCAAGGTTCACAAAATTGCCCCACAACCCCTGGGACAGAGGTTGTAAGCTATTCAAGTTGTTCATTATTAACATATAAGGTTTTTATGAAAGAAGTGGTCCCATAAATTTTGGAAGAGGATTATTCGATTGGAAATCGAATGCTCTAGTTCCCTTTCGAGAACCAAAAGTGATCAGAGGGCAACTACGCCCCTCCCCTTCCCCCTAATGTATCCCATCCAAATTTTGAGAGTCGTTTCAGAATAATCCAAAGATTAAATAGCTACGCCTCCGGGGTTGGCATCCCAGCCGCTACTGCAAGGGCTGTAAATTATGCAAGTTGCCCATTGTTAACATATAAGATCTTTTATTAAGAAAAGTGGACCTGTTTGAACCTGGATCTCCTAAAAAGCTTATAGCATTGCGATGAAACTTAAAGGAAAAGTTGAGACGGATACCAAACACAATCAGAACACACTTTGTCCTTGCTGGTTGTGAATAGGGAATATCAGGAATAACTAATGAAGGGCTGAGAGTATTAGGTTAAAACTTTCAAGGTATGTTGACGAGATTTTAAAGAAGGATTGGAGGGCAACAGGCCTCATCCTAGACGTTTTTATGTGCCACCTCTCCACAAAAATTGTTGAAACTTTGTAACTACAATTTTGTTCAAACTAGTCAAAAGTCGTAATAACTAAGCCTCCAGTGATGTCCTATCCCCCACAGCCCCGAGGCAAGGATTGTAAACTATGCAATTTATCCATTGCTTACATAAAGGATTTATCATTAGGAAAAGGGGAAGTTTTTATTCTGGGTATATTCGAAAAGCCCAACGATATTAAGGTGAAACTTTGGAGAAACTTAGGGGTATCTTTAACTGAATCAAAAAGCACTATGCACATCCAGTTTATTAAAAAGTGGATAGGGCAATCTTTTAAAAGTGGCTGAATGCAATAACTTAAAACATTCAGGACATTGTTTAGGATGGTTTAAAGTGGTTAGAAGGCTGCCAGCCCTCCTTCCATGTCCTCTTTAGCTGCCCTCTCTCGAAAAACGTTAGATCAAAGTTTTGAAAAAGCCATATTGTTCAAAATACTCTAAAGGTCAAATAATTTTGCCTATGGGAATGACATAGCCCTCCACAGCTTTGGAGAGGAATGCCAAACATAATGAAATACTATATACATGCTGTTTGTCAAAAAACTGTAATAGCAATTTCTAAGGAAGAACGCATGAATTGAAAAGCTATAGAAATATTCATTATATTAAACGAAACGAAAATCTTTGGCAATCAAAATTGAGCTGAAATTAACAACAACAAAATTCTCCAAAAAAAGATTTTCGAGAAAAAGAAAGAGCCATATTAAACTTAAGACTAGCAGAAATAAATGTCAATAATAATTCAAACTCAAAACGACCAGAAATTATTACTAAAGAATAAATGAAACCAAAAACAAACAGAAATTAAAATAAACGATTATAGAAAACGTAATGATAGCAGGTACTAATATAGATGAATAAACAAACCCTAATACGAGTAAAAATTAAATTCAATGATCAAGTCAAAACGAACCAAAATTACTACCAACAGGATTTTGGCTACTGTTATTTTCCCCCTTGCTTACCCGAAAAAGTCTAAATCTTGTTGCGTCTTTTGCCCCTTACTGAAACGCACAATATATTACAAATATTTTCTTTTTGTATTTACAACGCTGGAAAAAAATTAGAAATTGCAGTGAAATAAAATTTGGAATTGGTGAGTTTCCAAGAATTAATATAATCAAATGTTAAGAATTCAGTTTACTTTCATTAGTTCTTTCCGGTCACCTTGATTATTATCGTGATTTTATATTTATTTTTCGTCAACGTTTTGAAAGAAAAAAGTACAGGGTTCAAGGTACACATAGTTTTAGTAAAACCCAAATGACGCAGCACGCTTTTGACTTTTATGGTTAGGAAGAGGAAAAAGATAGTAGGCAAATTCCTGTTTGAAATATTTTTTTTAATTTTAAGTTTGAAGTCTTGAATGTTCAATTTCATCTTTACTCGTTCTAAGACTTATTTATTCATCTACATTAGTGCCTGCTATCTATATGTTTTGTTTGATTCTTTATTTAGTTTCTTTTCAATTTTTGTTTCATATATTCTTTAATAATAATTTTTGATCGTCTTGAGTTTGAGTTATTACAGGAATTTATTTCTGCTGGTCTTCAGTTTAATGTGTCTCTTTATTTTTTTTGAAAAAAACTTTTTTTTCGGAACTTTTTTTTTAGTTAATATACCGGAAAAAAAACGAAGAAATACCAAGACTAGTGAAGCACTACCAAATAGATGGCTTTGTAAGTTGTAGTTAAACAGGAATAAAACCAAGCACGGGAACAAATACTTACCACAGTTTCTAAAGATGACTGTGCAGTTTCTTGTTCTTCTGTAAAATTGCAATGAAATAGATCCCTTCTAAGGAGATTACCATCGTACTCCAGAAATGAGAGATAGAGATTCCTAAAGTGTTCCACGTGCTTATTTTTAACTTTCAGCTTCTTTGGTGAATTCCAATGTATTACCTAAGAAACGGAATTGGTTAGAAAAACCAAACAGTTCGTGGTAACGAGCTGTAAGCAAGGAGCGACCCTGCTCAATACTAACCGAAACTCTAAAAAATAGAACTTTGATACCAATAAACACATCAAAAGAATTGGAATTTTATTCTGATTTTAAATATATAAGTTTCATAAAGTTTAGTCTTACTTAACAAAAGTGACGAGCCTCAGAAAATTGGCCTTATTTTCGAAAAAAGGAAGGAAACCCCTAAATGTCATAGAATCTTAACGAAAATCACAGTTATATTCGGCGTATCAGAGAACCCTACTGTAGAGGTTTCGAGCTCCTATCTGCAAAAATGTGGATTTTTTTTCTTTTGCCAGAAGAAAGATCACGGAGAGCCAACTCATGAATCCATACACACAAGATGGTTCCCACAGAAACAGGCATGTCCATATGAGTAAGAGCAGGGGGGAGGGGGGTAAATGTATGTACACTGGGCTCAAAGGCCTTACGACGTACGTGCCTGAGTTGACATATCTAAACTCTTAATTTTGAAATTGTTGGTACAGTGGACCTTATTTATCCTTGAAGTCATAATTTGTCTTTATCTAACGTTTCAATTTTCTAAAATAGTGGAGTCAAGAAGGGAAGCATTGTGAACTCATCTATGTTCAACATTTGTACATATAGAATAGTTTGATTGAAGTTCCTTTGGCTTGTTTGTTCTACAATACAAACAGTTCTTATCTTGCCTGCGCCAACCATTATTTTTATCAGTAAAATGAAATCTGAATGATTAAATATGTCAAATGAATCAAAAAGTCTTTCTCAGTAATATTGCTTTTTTCTCTTAATCCCAGCAATTGTAAATTCTAGTATTTTTTAGACTAAGTAGTTTCGCTCAAACTGACTTACACTATTTCATAATCTTCTTCAGTTTGGACGAATGTCATAATTCCTTCGCTTCACCTGATGTGCGCTACATGTAGCCATACTAAGATGTTTTCGTAATCAAATAATTTCTAACAAAAAAAAAAAAAAATACCGATCGGACATGGGAAAATTCTACCACGCCAGAGGAAATACAGTTAGGCGAGTCTTGCCGGGCTATATTCAAATATCAGCGTCGATCCTACTTTATTCCATACAAAATATAAGTGCATTGAGATTCACAGAAAGGCAGTCTATTCATTACCAGTTTTTTTTTCTTGATAAGTTAGTACTTTTGTGACACGTGTTGAGTTATGGGAAACGTAATCAATTTTGTCGTTCCTATAGTATTTTAAATTTTATGGTACATTAAATTCACAAAAATAAGGAAACTAGTTTCTAAATTTGCAAAGAAAAAAAATATGAAGGAATGCAAACAAAGAAACTGACACTATTTGTGGGGTCAGTAGAAAACTAAATAAGGAAAGGCATCAGTTTTAGATTTGATAAAACAACTGTTGAATCGGAAAAATTGTGAGTCGACAGCTTGTTAGTTCGTGTTTTTTCATTATTATTATTTCTTTTTAAAAACCGGAGATCTTCAGAGATGCAATAAAACCTCCATATTGTGTTTTAAATTAGCATCCCGTCAAATATTCTAGTCCGAATAACGACTAATAGAAACCTATCAAAATGATAATTAAGCTGGAAGAGACATTCAAACAGTCATCAAGTGTTTCTGGTTCCAAGCAAGGTACTGGTCTAACGCAGTGGCGGTTCTAGCCTCTCTTGCGCTCGGGGCAAAATCTTGATCAGCGACCCCATCCTGTCTCCCACAAAATTTTCAAGCCAAATCTTAACAATATTTTCATTTTATAGAGAGATTTTCTTTATTTATCAATTCACAAAACAACAAATAAAATTAAACAAACATAGCCACTACTAGAAGGTCAATTAGCCTGTGTGCAGTGACAAAACCTGTATGTAGTGACATTTATTAGCAAAATTATTTAATTATTGTTAATTATGTCAATCATTATTCGTTCATTGTTTTTTTTAACTTATTTTTATTTTATCAATTAATTAATAATTTATTAACAACTTTCGTTTATTAACTGCACCCTTTACTTTACTTCATTAAAAATAAAATTCCAAAATGATTTTAACCGTTAGATTATTTATTTTAAATTTTGCGCCCCTAAAAATTCTGCACTCAGTTCAAGTGCCCCCTCTACCCCCCCTAAAACTATATTTCAAGGAAGATATCCTTGCAAGCATGAAATTTGGAGACTGGCTAGATCAAAAGGCGCAGTAGCTCTGGTTTTATTTATCGTTTTATATACACGGGCTATTAGCTGATGCTTGAACACAACAGAAACCTATTTAATATGTTCCATGAAAAGAACACGAAATAAGAATATTCTTTGATACTTTGTTAAAGCGAAACGAATATTGCTCTTTTAATAATTTTTTTTTACATTTTTTTTAATGACCAAACTTAACATTTTAGACGTTCCACTTTGATGACGTATGAAAATAATTTGCCAAAAGTACCTGCAGTTTTTCTGGTAAATTAAAGGTTTGCAGGTTTAAACATTAATTCTGTCGCTATAGGCAAGACTGATTTTGTACTGTCAAAATAGAGAGCTAAATCTAAATGTCTTACAAACACTACTAGAAAATGCTTAAGCACTTTTATATGTGTGACCATGAATTGATTTACCGACGTCATAATTTAGAAAAAAAAGGCATACTTTCATAAACGAGCCTAAATCGGACACCAGGATTAGGAGAAAAAAGATCTCGTCTGGCTAATTTGCAACAGCGTACAAATAAAAAATAGCAATAATAAGAAAAAAAATAATAATTCGACAAGCACATGAAGTCTTTTATCAAACACCGTAATTAACCTTGTCAGAACACAAAGTAAAAACCTACTACTACTACTAACAACTCCCTGCACCACCAATCCATCTAAAACCTACTCAGCTACAAACGCCCTCCCTCGATCCCAATAAATTCAAAACTTTGCTCTTTAACCCCTCCGTTGAAGTTGAAATTTCCTCTAAATTGTTCCTTACGAAATCTTCCTAACCAAAACAGGGATGAAACGCTTCAATCGTACAACGTGGCCTAGCCATCTTAGCCTTTCTTAAAGTACAGCCCTAGAAAATGGGATCGAACCACATTTTTCGTACAGCTTATTGCTTGATATAAGGATAGTCAAGCGGGGACCTGAGGTTATCTTTAGACAAATCCTCTTGACAGCATTTAACCAATCTTCCTCATCCTCTTGAAACACCCAGAACCTCTTCGCTTGAAAATGTTGTACTTAAGTAAGTTACAGGCATTAAAACCAATATGACAGATCGGGATATCAGACTATTAGAGCATATTTATCAATTCGTGACAGTGCCCTGACATCTGGAGCTCAGGTCAATGACGCCTTAAAAATATTAATGCGTCAGAATAAAATCTGTAGACTATTTTTATCTTGAGTTCCTTTTCTCTTTTTCTTTCTTTCATCCCTTTTGTGTGCTTCAATTGGTTTGTTCTTATGTTAATTGTGCTCAATCCGGCTTAAGCCTCTGGGAAGCATATTTATTGTACTGTATGGAATTTTCTGTTGAATGAACACTTCGTATGGCTTATGTCAAGCATGATGTCTATAAGCACTTGAAGCAGAATAATAATCTTTCTTGTGCCTTTCTCTCTCTCCGTTTGTATGCTTAAGTAAAAAAACTAGCAATTAAGGCACAGTACCTTAGCTAAAGTACATTTCACAAATTCTTTCAGCTAAGACTGATTTTCAGCAACATTTAAATGTCATTCTAGTAATTCTGGCCACTCAGGCAAGGTCCGTGTTTATAAGCCTTCAAGTTTCTTTATTACTGGCAAAACAAATCAAATATAATTTCTTAATAGCTTATATATTTTTTAATGTAATTGAGGCTAGAGCTATTGAGTTTTATGCTAAACTTAATACTGAAAAGCTGCCGAATTATATAGTTATTAATGCTCACATTTAGCAATAAATTCATGTTTGAAAATAAAGAGAAGAAAATCAACAATATGTATTGGCAATTGAAATTGCCCAAATTCAAGCAAAGCGCAAGACAAGTTCTTGCAATCATCCTCTGAGACTATCAGCCTCTGAACTGACATTGTGAAACAGATTTTTCCATAAATAGAAAAAGAATGGCTTAAAAATACACTACTTCCATGAGCAAATAGTTCATCTTTCTAATCCTGTGGTCTTCAATTAAAAAAATATTCATTCTATTCTGAAAAGTGAAGTTTTCAAACGTGATGAATACATAAAAGCTCTGCTATCTCTGCAAAACGAGGCGCGAGGTTTGATCCTAGCAGCCGCACGGCCAACGTAAGTACCTTTGTAGTGAAGAACCGTTGTTTAACCACAGGCTGGACTCCGATATGTCCCCATTCCCCAGATTTAGCTGGGGGGTTTTATTCTTATTTGTCCTCTAATTAATCGAAGGCGTTATCATGATTAGGATAATATAGTTGAATTTCTTTTTTATTACTATTACAAAATTATCAATGCGGTAAAATGGGTCTCTTCAGAAGGAAACATGCTAGAACAAAAAGAGAAACAACATTATATTGCTAATGTTATGCTTATTTTCATGGTTTGGTTCACATTTTTGACAACTCATACCCGGCCCCCCTCTTATGGTCTTATATAGCCTTAGGCAATACAGAAAAAGCAATATAAATATTGATAAAAACTAATTCAAAAACAGATAAAAATGGGGAAAAAAAGGAAAATGATTTATTGATACTTGTTGCATATTATAAAGTAAGAATTCCATAATTTTTTGGTTAGTTTCTCTATATAGCCTAGGATTATGTGAGACAATTTGAGGGGGACTGGGTATGACCTGTCAAAAACGCGAACCAAACCATGAAAATAAGGATAACATTTGCAATATAAATATGTGTCTTTTCTTGTTCTAGCATGTCTCATTCTGAAGAGGCTCAGTTCTAGATATTTACCACCAATATAATTGAGAAAAGAAAAGAAGGATATCCTGATAGGAAATGAAGCTGCCAATATTTATGCAGAAATGTGAAAGAGTACGCTGAAATTATAAAAAAAAGTAGACAACTCCGGGGAATTCTTAGTCTGTAGCTTAGCTTCCAATCTCAAACTCTAACTTTCTTCAAAAAGATTCTGTTTCAAAATAGAATCTTTAACTCGTGGTTGACATGACTTAATGTAGCAGCCTTATGTTTATGCTTTATGCTTTCCTGGCATGAATGTTGAAGTTGAAAATGCTAAAAGAGACTATCTTCGTACAACTTAAGCCTATCAACTAGTAGCACACTAAATTCTTATACCAAAGGGTGAAAACAACGCGGCAACTTTTGAGCTCACATGAGCTTATATTCAGCGAGGCTGCAATAAACATAAAACAACAAAAGTATTTGTTTTACTGACAATGATGTTTTTATGTGTAGGGTACTTAATATTAAAAAATTGATCAAACTTTATTTTTACAATGCTATTTAACTAGATGTGAATTCGGCCATAATGGCTATAGGATTATCGCTACGGATCGCATTTGTTCAGTAGACTGTAGGTTGTGAAACACTAATCTAAGTGATTAAAAAGCTACCTTAATATCTGAAACAGATGTATAACACTCTTCAGAAAGCGTATTGTCAGAAAGTTGTACATTCCAAAAGCAAGGAAGACGGTGAACAAGATGAGGACTCTGATGTATTACACCATTTATAACATCTTGATCCGCGAGGTTGGTCGAAAGCTTGAAAAAAGCAATGAAAGAATATAAATTAAGGGATTCATGGCGGAGACACTTGCATACAGAAAAACTAAGTAAAGAGTAATAGTTACAAAGTCAGATTTATAGCTCTATTTATTTAGGAGAAGATTTGTCACCTTTATAAACTTTCGTTATCATTTTGTAACATTTGCTATTTTACAGAAAAATGTTTCTAAAATTATTTTTTATACGATGGTTCTCCGAAATAATAAAGGGCATAAAATAATCAAGAAAAGCGGTAGAAAGGATGGCAAATTTTTCTAACTAATTGAATTTATAAAGCTTGATTTTGAAACTCCTAGTAAGGTTTTTTAATATGGTGACGTGAGATGAAAGTGAGGTTTATTTACAAAATAATTTCGGTTCGTTTTAAAATTTAATGTTGCTCATTGGAGTAAACATTGTTTTCTTCAATGAAAACATTCAACAAATTATTTTTCTAAATTCAGGAGAGGGAGGCAAAAAATATAGGGTGCAGTTTCGGAAAAAAGGGCACATTTATGTTTACAACTCGTTAACTAGCCGCTTTTACGGACAACGACGACACGACTGCCTGTCCATGGATTATTCTTTATGGTTGATTGTGTATGGCTATGCTATTTGACCTATGTGATTGTATGGATGAGTAGGGTTAAGGCCTCATTCAAGTGCTGATCTATATTAATCACTAATGTAGGAAAACAGTCTTCCTTTTCTCCTTCTGTCTTTTTTTTATGTGTTTGTGCTGTTGCACTGGTGATTTCTCCTCTTATTATAATACCAATTTAAATTACATTGAGCCTAAGATAAAAGAAACGATTTTGGTAATAAAGCATAATAGGCATATTTTTGCATAGAATTTGTTAACACGTCTGTGTTAAGGACTAAAGCGCCTATTCTATAGGGTAAACCAGAAGCAATTAAAAAAAAATTCTTCTCTTGGCAGTCTCATATATAGGCCTACTTAATATAATTCATATATTTCTTATAATGCTGTTTGTTGAGTTCTGTGTAAAGGTGTGTGTAAATTGAAGATTGTAGATATGGCTGTGATTATAATGGATATAACCATAGAGCCACTTATGGTTGTAACCTACAACTAAGACGTCATTCCTCACCTTGTATGCAGATGCATTTTTTGTCCAAAAATTGGATTTTAATTTAAATATTATGCTTTGCTATTTATAGAAGACACTACATATATAGCAATTTCCTTTAAAATGAGCCCTTAAACAGCTGTATATGATGTTCAAGTGCCCCCGGTAGCAGTGGAGTAATAAGAGCACACATCAATGCCACCCATACAAAAAGTGATTTTCCTTGTTGTTCAAGCCAGGGGACTGTATGTCTTCTGAATATGTTTTTGGCCTTGGCGACTCCAATGGTGTACTTTTGTCTTCGATTCGACGCCACTTTTCAGGGGTTTCAGGCTATTTTACAGAATACTTGAACGACAAAATCGCAAGACAATTTACTGACAGCTAAATTTCATATGATCCAGTTTTAATGCGGAGAATGAACTTGATATAGTTTAGCGTTAGCTTTTATATAGAACAAACTTGCCCTCATTTCTTCTTGTATATTACATAGCCTCTCTTTCTGCTTCTTTCTAACGTTAATAAGACCAGACAATCCAATCTCGAATAAGAATGAATTGATAAGCTGTAGAAAATACTCAATTTGCTTTTGAACTTCTCCTCTTTATTTTTAAGAAAGATGACACACCACACCATGATACCGTGCATTAAAACCCATCTCTTCAATAAAAATGGAATAAATTAGCTAACAAAATAAAATAGAAACCAATTGATCCTCTTACTCGAACAAGAAGCTCTCTTTCTGCCGTCTGTCTCCACATTTGATCCCAGTTCTCCAGGCGCAAACGAGCAAGATTCATCAGCATAATTCCTGTATTAAAACCTCTTCCCAGTGCAGGCCAAGGTTTGAAGGTTTTGAAAAGGGTCCCAAGATACCAATCAGATTGATTTTCTACTAGTCCAATAGCCTGAAATAAACTTAGATGAATGTATTCTTGTTGCATAAGGTACTAACGAATTAACTCGTTTTACATAAACAATAGACTATCAAGAGGGGAATATCCCATTGAATTTTAGATATTGACCATATAGACTCAGAACAATAAAATCAAGATTAATATTGACTAAGAAAGCGGTTTGGGCCCTGGATATTATGTCTTAATAATCGTTTTTTGACAATTGTTTTAACAGTTTAGGATAATTGTATTTTAAGGCATTAACATGCTTTACATGCTTACATGGTACAATCTCAAGAGTTTATCTATTTGTCTCAATCAATCCTCCAGACAAACTGTAAAACTGAGCGCTCCCTTTTAAACTTTCAGGTTTGTTCCTAGTGCAAATTGTCAGATCGTACACACACAAAAAGCAAGAAAAAAATAGAAGTTCACAATATGACAGTGAAAACTGAATCATAAAAAAATTATATAAAATTTGATAAAATAATGCATCTGTGTTTTCCGTCATCAATAAAATACATCTTAATGAGATACAACATATAAACTGAGACTGTTTGTTAAACAAAAACCTGTAACAGCCCAAAACAGCCGAGATCAACATGTATAGCCCATTTCTAATTTCCATGGTATAGAGAAATAGAAACAGGGCTAATGACACAAAAACAGTGTAGAAAACAGAGATACCACTTATAGCAGCATGTCCTTGTGCCATATTGATGCTACTTATCTTCTATTCATTAAAAAATAAAATGATTTAGATTGCCTATTTGATTCATGTTAAAGAATAAATAAAAATGAATAGATATGTTTCTGCAGGCAGTCCATGCAAAAGAACATTCTGAGAGGAGTTCACAATTTAACGGGTTTAATTTTGTCAAAGTCTATAAAAATAATCGATTCATTCGTGAAGTACGAAACAGGAGGGATGCCACCTCTCCTTTCATATATTTACTTGCTAAACAGTGTCTATATGGAAATTTTAGTATTAAAATAAATACTGTATATAATAGTATTTGATAAAATAATAGTATATAATAAAGTAAAATAAAAGTACATAATAAAATAAATTAGACTAAAATAATTTAAAAAAATTAAAATCAATAAATAATCTCCTTTCATGTATTTTCTTGCTAAACAGTGTCTATATGGAAGTTTCAGTATTAAAAAGGATAAAGCCTGGACAAGTAGGATTTAATTTAAAGGCTGTCAGAGTTAAATAGCAATAAATTCCTTAATTTTTACAACTCTTTAAGACAGGGTGAAATTATAATTCAGATGTGTTGATAAATTTAGTAATTATCCAGGACAGCTGGAAATGAGTAACGTAAACAAACCCAGGTGATGTAGGTTCATAATTGGTCTGAAAGAGAATAAGATATTTTACAGCTATTTGGGCTCCACCTGCCCATGGCTCCTTGGCAAGGCGTGAAATAGAACTTAATACTGAGTTTCAGTTATTTTTCAGTACCGGTACTTTGAGGAAGTAAAAAAAAAGACTTCATCGATTTTAATACAGAACCTTTCACTCATCTCTATGAACAAAAAAACATACCTCTCGCGGTCCAAATTCCTTGAACCTAAGCCATAATCTAGCGATATCGTCAGCAAACGTAATATCTGTATCAACACAAATAACTTGCTGTAGCCAAGACGGCAATATTTCCAATAAGCCCAATTTCATTAGCCCATTAACACCACTGTAATGATTTGTAGGGACCCACGAGACTGATGGAATCAGCCTTGAAGACTGGTAGATGGTGTACTGTACTGTAATAGGAAAATCCTATTAGTAAGTTAGCATATTTTGTCTTTGGCTCTCATTAAGTGTATAAAGCTGAAACAATAGGGCTGATTCATTTCAAGAGACTTGAAAAAACTGCTCGTTTGCCCAACTCTTTATTATATCCTAATACCTTTTTTTTAACTGTAGTAGCCATATTTTGGAGGATTTTTAGAACATGCTGGTTTTATTTAGATATTACATATCTTTGGAGTAGAATGTAACATTTCATTTCGGTTATTTTTTTCATAGACAGTTGAAAAATATGGATTTCATTTATACTATTTGAAACTCTCTATTTAGTATATATTTGCGACTATTATTTTGCGAAGGCCATGGTTTTTCAAAAAATTATTGAAACATAAAAGTAGGCTTTATCAACGAACATTGGAGATGCTCACAATTGACTCCTATTTTCTTCTTATTGAAGAGAGTTTCAAACTAGAGCTTTTTTCTTCCTTTTTTTTTACAATGATTAGAAAATTTCAAGCTAAATTTAAAACTGGTAGGATGGTCTTTCAGCCATTACAAACTGTTGCACAAACAATGGTGTCTGTTATGTCCTTCATGGCATCTTTGAAAATCAGAAGTGGTGATGCGTCACATAGCCATTTTGAACTGAAAGATGAATTTTGAACTGAATAAATACGTTCTGACGCCCAAAGAATGTTTACAACAGCCCCTAATTATTTTCTTTTTGATTGGGTGATTTAATATGTTTTCTTCAAAGAAAGAATTTTGGCTGAGTGCAAAAACAAGGCTAAAAAGCTAGGCTTTCTCTAAAAAGAATTTTAAAGGAAAGCATAAGCACTTATATGTTCCCAGAACGTCTATCTATTCATACTGGCTAGAAAACCATATTACCAGTGGGCATAAAATTAGCGCCCAATTTTTTGAAATTTTTAGACCCTCCCATGTTGAACTCCATATTATTTGCAAATACAATGCAACACTATCACAAATGCTATTAGCATCAAAACATGTGGGCCTCTCAGAATACTGAACAGGCAAGATGATCTAGCAAATTAGAAACAGCGAAAGTGTGCAAAAAAATAAATAAATAAGAATTTGAAACTAAACAAACAACACACTATAGCAAATAAAAATAGCTGAAATAAAAGCTACAATTCTTATTTTTCATGCTACAGTTTCATTGAAGAGCTGGACAGCATTTCGTTAACGACATTCACATTATGAGGAGATACGACAATCTGAAATACCACAAAGCTTGAGGAATGTTAGTAGCTGAATTTGGAGCCTACTCTCATTTCTTTCGACAATTACATGTACATTTGACTGCAAAATTTAACGTTTATTGTGGTCAACTATCGACTAGGCAGGTCAATTCTATTTTTCGATTTTTTTCCCCCTAGTTTATGGAGGCTGACCAAAATACAAGCATAATAGCACTGACATGTCAAATACTTTCTTGCCAAATTTTAAGTCCTCCAGTAATATGGGTATAATACAAGATTACTGCTACTAACAACTCACTGCAGCACCTACGACCCAATCCATTTAAAGGTTCACTTTTTATCCACCCCTTCCCCCACGAAGTCCCTATTTCCTTTAATTCCTTCTATTAGTCCACTTCTTATCCTGTATGGGGACGATCTGGTTCCCTTTTGGCCCCAAATTGATAGCCGAAAAGCACAATATTTGGCAATCCCTAAAAATTGGCTAGGCAACGTACCTTTTTTTTAAGCCCAAGAAAGTGGGATCAAACCACAATTTTATAGAGCTTACTGTTTGACATAGGGTCAGTCAAACGACTGTCTAAGACTATCTTAGACAATTACTTACAAAAAACATACAACAAATATTTTGTTGTATAATAATTCACATAAAACATACAACAAACATAAAACAAATTAACAAAAAAAAAAAAAACACCAAAAATATTCATCAGCCCTCTGAGCTTCATATTTCCCTATTCTTCCAAACTTTTTTCAATTGTCAATAAGTTTGTTTTGATGGAGGAATTTAAAGATGAGTTGTTTTTTTCTTGGAGAGAAAATGCCCCGAGCTCGGTAATTCTACTTTTACATCTTCATCTCTATCTTTACTAACAATCAAACCCTGGTAATTTACCAGAATGAAGCTATGCGAGCGTTGTGATATAAAAAAAAAAGGAGAGAATAGTTAGGTCCGATCATACGTTTATATATTTTATATTGATGATGAATTTCTAAATTTTATACGAGTTTACTTATGTTTAAGTTTATGAATGCCACTCTTCGGATTCTTGTCTAACTTATTTCATTGCAAGTTCACAAGGTATGGTACACGCTAATTGTGCAAAACTAGAAAATTAAGGAACGTCACGCCGAGATCTTTACTTTCAATCCGTCCTATTCTATCTGAAATATGGAATGACTTTCCAGATGAAATGAAGTCGGAGGAAGAAAGGACGAGTGTTGTGTCTTGTTGAAAAGTTTATGTTATAATTACATTGGGAGAAAGAAGAAGGGTATGAGTGTTTTGACATGTATGAGAATTGTTGTAAAAGAATTAATATACAAATTTCATTTTAATAATTTATGTGCGAAGAGCCAAAATCAAACATGCATTAATTCAAAAACGTTCAGAAATTAAATAAAAAAAACTAGTTTTTTTAAACTGAAAGTAAGGAGCGACATTAAAGCTTAAAACGAACAGAAATTACTCCGTAAATGAAATGGGTTGTCCCCTCCGCAATCCCTCGCTCTTTACGCTAAAGCTTTTAATTGTTTTAGAAAGTAGAATTGTGGCAAAGCTTTAGCGTAAAAAGCGACGGATTGCGGAGGGGACAACCCATTTCATATACGGAGTAATTTCTGTTCTTTTTAAGTTTTAATATCGCTCCTTACTTTCAGCTAAAAAAAACTAGTTTTTTTATTTAATTTCTGAACGTTTTTGAATTAATGCATGTTTGATTTTGGCTCTTCGCACATAAATTATTAAAATGATTTCCTAAAAATGATAAAATTATTCCTAAAGGCATAGTTATTATGGTTTTCGACTATGCGGAACAAAATGGCTATCTCAAAATTCTGATCCGTTGACTTTGGGAAAAAAATTAGCGTGGGAGGGGGCCTATGTGCCCTTCAATTTTGTTGGTCACTTAAAAAGGGCACTAGAACTTTTCATTTCCGTTAGAATGAGCCCTCTTGCGACATTATACGACCACTTGGCCGATACGATGAACCCTGGAAAAAAAAAAAAAAAAAAAAAAAAAAACAAGAAACAAACAAACAAATAAACACGCACCCGTGATTTATCTTCTGGCAAAAAAATACGAAATTCCACATTTTTGTAGATAGGAGCTTTAAATTTTTGCTATAGGATTCTCTGACACGCCGAATGCGATGGTGTGATTTTCGTTAAGATTCTATGACTTTTAGGGGGTGTTTCCGCCTATTTTCCAAAATAAGGCAAATTTTCTCAGGCTCGTAACTTTTGATGATAAAGACTAAATTTGATGAAACTTATATATTTAGAATCAGCATGAAAACCTGACTATTTTGATGCATCTTTTAGCATCAAAATTCCGTTTTTTAGAGTTTCGTTTACTATTGAGCCGGGTCAACTGTTCGTTACAACGAACTTTTTGATTAGAAGGTTGAGATACATAGTTGTCTTTAGGATGAAGTTTTTTTTCTAGCTCTATTTTGTTTTGTTTCCAAGGAAGAATTAGAATTACTTTTAAATGTGATAGTGGTTTAGTTTCAGTATTACAAAAGGATAACGTGTGAACTTTTGTGTCAGGAATCATGTGGTGTTTTTTAATTTTTATTTTGTATGACAATTATTTAATAAAAAATATTAATTGGGGGGATGGAGAGGTGAACATTTTTATCTAGGACACTCCAACTATCTGGATAATTTATGTCTCGGAGATTTTTATCTTCCCATTTGATCGCCACGTGCAGTCATAGCCTTTGCCAAGTTTTTTAGAACATAGTCAATCAAAATAATCCCTATAAGTGGAGACACGACAAACCCTGCTTAACTCCTGATTCCCCAGAAATCAAATGCTAATCTTACATCCAACCTTAACCACAAAAATTTTATTCTTGTAAACGGCACTAATTACTTTATTGTTCTTATCTGGCATGCCATACACAATAAATAATAGCATCTATAAATAGCATCTACAATAAAGCTTTTCTATCAGCTGAATCAAATGCCTGTCCAAAGTCTAAGAAAAGAGGACTAAGGGGTTTGAAGATTCAGAAGCCTCTCAATTATTATTCTAAGAGTGAAGATTTGGTCAACTCATTCTGTCCTCTTCCTAAAACCAAACTTATCTTCTTTTTGAACTTCATCTACAGCATCTCACAGTCTAATAAATATCATTAGACTAAGCACTTTGCTTCCTACAGAAATCAAACTGATGCCTCTGTGATTAACACCTTACTTATAATTTTCTTAAAATCACTACCTACTTCCCCTTTTTTCAAAAATAATATTCAAATCTTCAGTCATTTATCTCTAATTTTACAACCGTCATATTCCAATAAATCATGCAGCACATTATCCGGACATGAGGCTTTATTATTTTAATCCATCTGGAACTGTCTCTAGCTCCTCGCAACGTAAATCTTCCTTCATTTATAAACTGTCGCAAAAATTTTCATTCCTTTCTATATCATTTCTTAGAACTTAATTACGGTTTAACACATTCTCAGTATGTTCTATTCTCCTATTTTAAACACTTTTCTTATCAGTATTTGAGGCTTAGTTCCTATTTTAACATGTCCTTACAGTATCTTAATGTTATGTCGTGTAGGTGAACATTCCAGATTCCCAGCAATTTTATTCCAACCAGCAGAACCCCTTTTAATTTTCCATCGGGTTACTCAAGGCTATCGGTAACAAAGTTTTAGAACTCCTGACTTGGATTTAAGTCTCATTAATTTGTCGCATGACTTTATTATTACAACAAAATGGACTTCGTCACTCCTATCACTTTGGAATAAATTATGACAGAGTTTCTTCAGTAGCTTTAATGTCCACTTTCTTGCAAAATTGTTTAAAGCTACAACTTAACCTTTGATTATTCAAAACAGTGTGGGAACATGACAAAGACATCGACCACACACTAGCTTGAAAGATTGCTCAACTTCCTTTTTAACCACGTTGAAAACACAATGCTTCATTTTTAAGCATTAAAGCCCCTTCAGACTCATAGGGAAACCGATGAGAAAAACCCACCGGTACGAAAGGAAAAGTGTTCAAACGATAAATGCAAGATATTTTCGAAAAACAAAGATAAAATGGACTTCTACGCTATTTCTTGCTAGGTATTCTTGTTTCTCTTGTTCGCTTTATATAAAGCATGACTCATATTGTACAAAAACTGGCGGTTCTGAACAAGAACCACCAAATATCGAACTTCCGCGTGCTTAACAATTGGTATGCTTTCCACTTTCACCAATGCTTGCTAATTTTTGGTAAACGACACACAAAAACCCGATCGGTACCATAGAAAAACCAGAAGAAATCCCAAGCCCCAAAATAGGTAGGTAGTATGACGAAAAACAATCGGTACTATAGAGAAACTAGAAAAAATTCCAAGCCCTAAAATCGATATGTATAATGGAGAAAACCTTTCGATACCATAGGAAAACTAGAAGAAATTCCAAGCCCCGAAATCGACAGGTATTATGGGGAAAACCGATTGGTATCATAGGGAAACTAGAAGGAATTCCAAGCCCCAAAATCGGTAGGTATTATGGGGAAAACCGATCCGTATCATAGGGAAACTAGAAAAAATTCAAAGCCCCGAAATCGGTAGGCATTATGGGTAAAACCGTTCGGCACCATAGGAAAACTAGAAGAAATTACAAGCCCCAAAACCGATAGGTACTATGGAGAAAACTGATCGGTACCATAGGAAAACTAGAAGAAATTTCAAGCCCCAAAATCGATAGGTATTATGGGGGAAACCGATTGGTATCATAGGGAAACTAGAAGGAATTCCAAGCCCCAAAATCGGTATATATTATGGGGAAAACCGATCGGTATCACAGGAAAACTAGAAAAAATAAAGCCCCGAAATCGGTAGGCATTATTGGGAAAACCGTTTGGTACTATAGGAAAACTAGAAAAAATTACAAGCCCCAAAATTGATAGGTACTATGGGGAAAACCGATCGGTACCATAGGAAAACTAGAAGAAATATCCAGCCCCAAAATCGATGGGTACTATGGGAAAACCGATGGGTTTTTGAGCGTTTTTCCATGCGTCTGAGCAGGCTATTACTCATGCCACTCATGCCAGTAAGACAAACCAGCAAAATGGTTGCATCTAATAACTTTCAACTTTGAAAAAAGGAATTTACCCAAAAAAGGCTAACTGAATTTATCGTAACTCGCTACAAAATTGACATTACTCGAGACAAATAGAATGCAAGTAACAAAGCACAGCAGCATTAGTTTAGATCTACAGTCTATTATCTGTAGTATTCTAGAGTAATTTCTTAGACCACACTGCTTTTCCATTTACGAAACAAATAATTGAAGAAAAATGGGTTTAATTTTTTTAAATAAAGCAGTGACAACAAAATAAAATAAAAATTACACTTTAACTCACAAAAAATAAAAATACTCCGAATATTTCGGCCCCACCTCCGGGAGCCTTTCTCAACGGGAAAAAAAAACAAAAAGGGAGAAAATTACAACAATTTAGGACTATTTTTGAGACATTTTAAAAATGCCACGACAACTAAACCGAACTAAAAATATAAACAATCAAATATAAAAGAAACAAGAACTCACATTTTTAAAACAAACACTCCCGCACTTGACTGTAACTTTAGAAAAAACTGCAATAATTGTTTCTATTGGCACTTTCCTCTGCCACAATCGCTGTATAAATGGGGATCTATCAAAAATGAAAAATATAAATACTTGTAACAATACGAAAAAGAGGTCACCCAACCCCCAAATCCAATCAAAATCTTACAGGTTAATGAAACACAATTATGAATTATAAATTGAATGGATTTTTTCATTTGCTATTTTAGCTGCCGTCCGTTGACTTTTTACAGCATTGACCATGCTTTGACCTCCGTTCGCAAGGTTATTACTTGTTTCAGGACAATTATGCAAATCAATACTCATTGAAGTTTTTGACTGGTCTTTAATTAAACTATTATAAATTGAATTTATTTTAAATTCCCCCTCATCTCTATTGATACTAATACCCCCATAGATAATCTTTTTTATTTCTATAATTTCTCTGAAACTTTGTAAAAGTCCTACAGACTTATCAATAATTTTTGTCTGACAAAATTATTGATAAGTCTGTAGGACTTTTACAAAGTTTTAGAGAAATTATAGAAATAAAAAAGATTATCTATGGGGGTATTAGTATCAATAGAGATGAGGGGGAATTTAAAATAAATTCAATTTATAATAGTTTAATTAAAGACCAGTCAAAAACTTCAATGAGTATTGATTTGCATAATTGTCCTGAAACAAGTAATAACCTTGCGAACGGAGGTCAAAGCATGGTCAATGCTGTAAGAAGTCAACGGACGGCAGCTAAAATAGCAAATGAAAAAATCCATTCAATTTATAATTCATAATTGTGTTTCATTAACCTGTAAGATTTTGATTGGATTTGGGGGTTGGGTGACCTCTTTTTCGTATTGTTACAAGTATTTATATTTTTCATTTTTGATAGATCCCCATTTATACAGCGATTGTGGCAGAGGAAAGTGCCAATAGAAACAATTATTGCAGTTTTTTCTAAAGTTACAGTCAAGTGCGGGAGTCTTTGTTTTAAAAATGTGAGTTCTTGTTTCTTTTATATTTGATTGTTTATATTTTTAGTTTGGTTTAGTTGTCGTGGCATTTTTAAAATATCTCAAAAATAGTCCTAAATTGTTGTAATTTTCTCCCTTTTTGTTTTTTTTTTCCCGTTGAGAAAGGCTCCCGGAGGTGGGGCCGAAATATTCGGAGTATTTTTATTTTTTGTTAGTTAAAGTGTAGTTTTTATTTTGTTGTCACTGCTTTATTTAAAAAAATTAAACCCGTTTTTTCTTCAATTATTTGTTTAGTATTCTAGAGGAAATAATCTTTGGTTCTGTTCATTTTTGGTGATGACTAACATGGTTTAAAATGATTTTGACAACATATGAAAATCTTTCAACGATTGCAATTTAATCGAAACTTGCACTTGAGAAATAACCAGAAATGACTTTTATAAACAAATATTCAATGAACAAAATTCAACTGAAAGTAATGAGCAATACTGAAAATTAAAATGAACAAAAATCATTTCGTATATATTCCCCTCCTCAGCCCCTTGATATTTACGCTAAAGTTTTTAATCATTTAAAAAGGACCTTATTGCAATTTAACGGTCCTTATGTTTCAGCAGTTGTTCTCACAGGGTTAGGACGAAAATTAAAACTTTTGCGGAAAGAGCGAGGGGTTGAGGAGTGCGCAGACCTCCTCATACACGGAATAATTTCTATTCGTTTTTAATTTTAATGTTGCTTCTTACTCGCAGCTGAAAAAATTGTTTTTTATTTAATTTTTGATCGTTTTTCAAATCATGCAAAGGCCTAACCAAATATGATATCGGGCATCAGCATAAAAGCCCCCAATTCCTTTATGTTAAATTGTATATATCAATAATTGCAAATTGAATAGTTCTGTTCCACTTATTTAGTTTTTCTCCTTAAGTATTAAGACATGGGATCATAAGTAAGCTATCGGATCAGCGACGCTTCTTGACTACTAAGGTCCCTACAAAGTGTTATATATATATATATATATATATATATATATATATATATATATATATATATATATATATATATATATATATATATATATATATATATATATATATATATATATATATATACAGCGTGGACGCATTGGATCATATTTAAAATTTCGGACCAAACTTAAATATTTTGCCAAATTTTCCATGAACAATAGTTGTGTTGAATAATTTCTCATTAATATTTTAACTTCCGAATAGATTACGGATAGGGGTATTATTGTTCATATGCGGAAAAGGCAAGGCATGTGAATCTTTTATGCCATATAGAAAATTGTCGTAATGGTAAGGCACATTCTTACCTCCCCCCCCCTCCAAATCACCAATAATACAGGCATAACACAAAAATACTCCAGGGAATCCAGAGGCATAAGCTAATAGCTTCTACGTCCCCTCACCCCATTCCCAAAAACTTTTTCTATATTTATTTTGCTAAAGGGTCAATGAGTAAGGATAGTTTGGCATTAAAATGTTCTAATTGGGTCATCTGCCCCCCGTCTTCAAAATGACCCACCTTCTCTCCTTAATAATAGATGATGCGCAGTTACACATCCCTGAAGATAATTTTACGAAATATAAAGTAAGTCAGTTTAGTTGAATGACGGTTCAAAATAAATGTCAGAAACATATTTTTGCAATAAGAAGGAGGTATCACCCCGTAGTGGCCTTATTCAGGCTCAGTTTATAAGATGTTGATTTCTATCCCTCCCCCCCCCCTCTTACCCGAAACTCTTATATTCATCTGAAGGCTCAATGAGAGTTCAAATATTTTGGCAATAAAATGCACTCTCCAAGGCATCTGACCCCCCAAAGCCTACAAAATGACCCACCGTCCGTGCTTCATAATAGCTGATGCGCACTTACACATCAATGTAAATAATTATATGAAATAAGAAGCAAACCAGTTTAGTTAAATGAAGCTTTAAAACAAATATCAGAAACATTTTTTTTGTAATAATAAGAAAGTATCACCCTGTAGTACCCTTATTGAGACTTAGTCTAAAAGAAGAGAGATCCGAGTTTGATTCCTACTCCCATCCACCCCTTTCTATATTTATCTGAGGGTTCATTGGAGTTGAGCCCCCTCCTAAAGAAGGACCCACTATCTCTCCTTCATAATAGCTGATGCGCAATTATACATCATAAAACATAATTTCCTGAGAAATCAAATGAATCAACTCAGTTAAATCGAGCATCAAGATAAATCTCCATATTGACCATTTATATTGTATGGACTACGTGACTTTACAGAAACGAATACGCCACAATAGCAATATTACTTTCTCTACAACTGGGAAGCCCAAAATTTCGTATATCGATGCTTTTAAATCGAGCGGCTATGGTCGAGTTTGTATTCGGTATCAACGTGGCCCTCTTTGGGATAAAAATCGTGGCTTGGTGCCACAAAGTGGCAGAAAACACCACTTTTCTGTGGTAGAATACTTTTGGTCACTTAAAAAAGGCATTGAAACTTTTAATTTGCCTTCGAATGAGCCCACTCTCGATTTTCTAAGACCGAGGGTTTGATACTATTAACCCCGGAAGAAAAAAAAATGAACACGACGCATACTTGAATTTTCTTCCGGGAAAAAAGACAAAATTCCACATTTTCGTATATAGGACCTTGAAACATCTACAGTGATGTTCTCGGATATGCTGAATTTAACGGTGTATTTTCCATATGGATCACTTGCCTTTTTGTTGGTCTTTCCCCCTTTCTTGGAAAATCAGGTAAATTTTTACTGGCTCGTAGCTTTTGATGGGTACATTAAACTTAAAGAATTTTATATATTTGGAATCAGCATAAAAATTCCATTCTTTTGATGTATTAATTGTTACCAGAATTCCTTTTTTTAGAGTTTCGGTTATTATTGGCCCGAGCTGCTCCTTACTAACATTACCACGAACGATCTGACACAGCAGGAAGTCCAGCATCCCAAAATAACCATTTAACAACTCAAGATGTAATGTTGCCTGCAATGCCTCAGTCAGTTATAGCTCAGTTTTGCTCCTAAATCGAATATAAAAGTCAACTTCTATATTGTGTATACCACAAATGATTTGTGTAAATAGAATATAAAAGAATTGTAAATAGAATTAACTTTTGTATTCCTAAATCGAATACAAAAGTCAACTTCTATATTGTGTATACCACAAAAGATTTGTGTAAATAGAATATAAAAACATTTTTATTTTTAGTTTCCTCATAAAACCTTCAGTCCTCCTCAGTAGACTTTTCGCTCAAAATTGGGTTCCAGAACATAGCAATCTTTGGGGTTAATCATCCGATATTTCCCCCATTTCACGCTCTCTTTCAGCCGTCTTTGTTTCAGTGATTTTAAGCCACTGGTAATCAAATAGCAACCTTATTTGATCTATAACCAGATTTTTGAAAAAAGGTGGAAAGCATGTTGCAGTATTATCTTAAAGAAAAACAAATTTACCGTCTGGATCAAATGCTTCATCTCAGGCCCTTATCGTCACCATACAATATCTTACTATTACACCATCTAGCTGCATTTTCCAGATTATCAGTAATTTGAACTATTAGCATTCTTTTCCATCTCTATAGTTTACGTTTTAATGTCTTCTCTACTTCCTTTTTTTTCTTTTGTCCTCATGATGCTTATAATTTAGAAACATCTTTACAAATCCCTTCTCATTTTTAAAAGCCAGGTAGTGCTTTGCTAATAATTTCTCGCTGTTTTTTTTCCAGATATTTTCCTAAGGAATATTCTGCTACTTCGCAAACTGTTTTGTAAAGGCATTGCATCCGTCTTCTGTACTGTTAAAGCCAAAACTCCCTTGTTTTAATATCCAATTATTCTTGGAAATTTCCCCTCAAATTCCCATCCTGGAATCTATTAACATCAGAGCTGCTTAGGCAGTTACCCTTCCAGAATTCCAGCCTTACAATAACCCTAGCTACGTACTATTAGATCTTGATCTTGACTTTTAACGTCATTGTCAGCACCCCTATACACCCTAGCAGTCTATACCGGTCGTGCCAGTGCAGAACAAGCCTATGTTCGAACGTTTTTATGTAGCAAGGAAACAAACCTTTAGGAACCTTCCAGGATTGAAATAGATTTTCAATTACAACTTTTGCAGCAGAATCACTGACAAAATGGAAATGAAGAGGCTGTCTGCGGTAGAATAGCATTGATTTGATCACAGTGGCAGCAGACCGGGTTGCATTATGACCAACACACACAATAACAACATGAATTACTTCACATTCATCCAGCTTTTCCTGAAAATTAAAAATCAATAGATAGATGGTTCTCGGAAATCGATACAAATCGGCTAAATCTAACTATTAAAGTTAAAGAGATTTGGTTGTATCCTGTTTTTTCAACAGTATTTATACTCTAGCTAAAAGATCAAAGCGGTAGTGAATTTTAAATGAAATAAAAAGCCAATGCTTCTGATGTATCCATTGTTATCAAAATTACGAATCTTAGATTTTCGGTTACTATTGGTCCATGTCGCTCCTTACCTACAGTTTGTTGCCACAATCTGATTGATTTGACAAACAATTAGCTAAATTCAAAATAATTGATTATGAAGGGAAAACATAAATAAAGAATTCTGTTCTTTACTGACATTTCAACTACAGAACTTTATTTAGATTAAAACAAGACGTGAAAATTAATTTGTTCTCAATAAACTGAATAGAAAATCAGCCCTTATCCCATCCAGAGAAGATATCATATCTGTATAAAAAGAATAATCATAATAATGCTATTTTTAGGATACCAAAAGTTTCCATGTTAGACTATTTCTTGTGCAAGACGTAAGTTACCACACGGTAAGCTACCACTGGGTAACTTACCCGGTAATGGTAAGTGTTAGGTTAAACTTACTGGTAAGTGGTAATTTTAAGTTTTTGATGAACAAAGATGTTTTCAATTGAAACAAATCCATCACTAAGAGAGCTGCTACTTCACTAAAGTCTATCGTAAAAAAAAAAATTGCATTTACCAGATTCAATGCATGAGTCATACCCCTTTGAGCTTATGTTGATATCACTCTGTTGGACTACCTCTTTGTCATTTCCTGCCTGAGTAAAAAAAAAAAAAAGAAAAAAAAAAAAAAAAGGGGATACGCGATGAGTCAGTCAGTCTGAATAAATAAGACATTCATTGCAGAGGTCAATTTAATACGGTTTTTTGAATAACTGTCTTTAATTATAAAATAAATAATCAGTTAATTATATATCCGGCTAAAGCGGGTAGTAACGCCTATTAATAAAAAATATTCCCATCCAATCTCTTCTTATCTAGCATTGCGATGGTGGCAGAGCAGCAACTAGTGGCCAAATATAAATCTTTTCCATCATCCCACTAGATTCTTAATTATTTCTAAATGAAGTGTCGTTATAAGGAGGTTTCCACAAAATCGAATTGAATCTTTTCTTTGGAATCTTGGTTTTCTAATGGATACTTGTGCTAGCTTTTGCCTATGTTTTGACTTTTTATCTGGTTTTATGATCTTAGCGAACTCTGCCTCAATATCTTAAGTTGTTTTCCATGCTCTCTATCCGCAAGGTATAAAAAATATATAGGATTGGTATATTGATTTTATGAATATAAAATTACTTCAGCTTTTTCTTAAAGGTAAGATTATACGATGGGTAAAACCATGCTGTTTCGAATAAATTCCAGAGATTAGCGCATGGATTCGGATCAGAAAGAAGTCTAACAATGAGCAAAACGCTGCGTTTTTCCGAACGATTACCTGTTCAAAAAGTTATTTTCTTTTTTATCTGAGAATTGTATTTGTCATACCACCTTTTATCCTCAAACATATTCACCTTCCACTCCCCTCACAATTATTATTCTGTTCCCTTAACCCCTGTAATAATTTCAACAAGTGTAATATTTTAAACTGCAGTTTTAGGAGATCCTTCTATGGTCTTGCAAAGCTGTTAGTTAGGTGAAGGGTGTTTTACGAAAAATATATTCTGCTCAAATTAGGGATGGTCAAGTAAATCTGTTTAAATATCTAGGCCTACCTTTACAACTTCTAATGTTCGAACAATTAGTAACCCTGTATGAAAGCTAATCCTGAGACAGATATAAAAAAATTTCAAACCCTTCTAAGAAGTGCAATAATATTAAAATACAACTAGCGTGATGCAAAATTTTTGGGAGAGTTTTATCTCTACAACCCGAAAACATTTACATGCTTTTACCTAACCCATTCTCCCCTGAGAATAGTTGAAAAGACGGGACTGAAGGGATGCTTCATTCCTTCTGCGAACGTTTGATGATGTTGGGTTTTCATTGACTTTGATTTACCTTTTTTGAATTTGATTGCATCCCTTCAAAAACTAGTTCCTTGTACGTAGCTTTAAACTTTAGTAATTATATGGGATTAGTAATATATGGGGTTAATGGAATATAACTTGGACAAAATATGTTAGTTTAAAGACATTTTTTTAACTCTACAAATCTTGCAGAACCATCAAAACACACGTGGAAGCAATTTTGATTTTTTTTTTTTAACAAAGATTTTCACTAGTAGTTCGAAGTCCCGAAAGCCGCAAATCTTTCGTTTTGGCTTCTGGCATTTTAAAATTTCATGAGCTTTAGTCTTTTGCAAAAAATATTTATTAGCAACCAATAAGAAAATTCATTACGTCAGTCTTGGCGTTAGATCAATCAAATTTTCGTTGGTTTGAATGTCGGATGTGGGCTACTGGGACGGGTAGCTTTAATTGGTAGCTCGGTAATCTTAGTCAAGTAACAAAACGTAAGAAAAAATGGTTTTGTCTAGGCTATTTAATTTAAAAATGTCAATGTTAAATATTCTAAATAGTTAGCACAAATAAAATTAGTGTCAGGTTTTCTTAAGATTATATATTTAAAACCAGCATTAAAATGCAATTCTTTTGATGTAACTATTGGTATCAAAATTCCATTTTTTAGAGTTTTGGTCACTATTGAGCCGGGTCGCTCCTTACTACAGTTCGTTACCACGAACTGTTTGATGTAACTACGCGATGGGCTTTTAGCCCACAGATTCAAGCAAAATGAAAAAAGGCAACGTATTTCTGCTACATATTTAGAACTAAGTCAACGTTTTAATATGTCAATTTTGAATGATCCCTGGATCTACATGATTGTCAACATAAAATATTCAAAATATTTGTACGATTTGCACGGCAAAAATTTTCGCGATTGATTCTAATTTAACTTAGATTTTTTAGCATGAGTTCTGACCTTAATCGGATGTGCCATGGGACATAAATTAACCTGTTTCCCATCCTTTCAGACATTGTCATCTGTAGCCTAAGAAATGCCACGAAAGCAAGACCCTGTCAACAAAGAGTGGCTACATAAAAAAATCATTGTTAATAGTAATCCTGTTAACAAAGCTTTTTGCAAGCATTACGGTTGTTCATTAGTCAAAAATACTTGTCGCCTAAAGTATCACCTTGCGCTATGTGAAAAGGCACCAATTGAAATCCGTGAGTATTATAATGTACAGAAATCATCCATCCATAAGAAATTCGCAGCTGTAACAAAGAAGTGCATGAAGGAGGAGTCGCGTGAAAGAGGAAATAGTGCAGATTCTGAAGATGTCAGCACTGATTCCAACAGTTCTGACGAAGATTGCTCTAATCAAGTTCCAGTACTTTCAAACTATTCGAGTTCCCTCCCTTTTCCTTATTTAACCAAAGTGGCGCAACAACCTAAACTTGCGTATATCCAAAAAGTGACCATAGAACAACAAAAAGCATGCGATAAAGCTTAGGCTGGTATATTCTATGCATGCAATATACCATTCGCTGCTGTCAAAAATGAATATTTTGCAGGGGCGACAAGAGCTACAAATCTAGCTATGAAGTAAATTCCGGATCACAAAGTGCGAATCAAGTACGCTTGACATTAAACTGGAAATTCAGAACTGCAAAACAGTCAAAATTCTTTGTTCCAATGGATGGACAAATATTAGATTGGGAACCCATTGTTAAATATATCTTTTAATTTAATTAACTATATATTTAATTAACTATATATATCTTTATAATGAACTATAAATTGTTAACTATATCAATGACAAAGCTCTCTTTCTTGAAACAGTAGAAGCCGGCTACAAGCAGCATACTTTGTAGTTTGTAGCTGATGAACTGGAGCCAGTTGCTAAGGTTTGGTGCCCTGTTACGACTGGAGACAGAAATGCAATGATAGGGATTGACGTCATTTGCCTTGATAATCTTACTGTAAATAAACTTGCTACCACGTTATTGGACCAAAAAAATCCTTACCTTCAAACTATTGGGTGCATCCCTCACATTTTGAATCTACTTGTCTGAGCTACTATGAAAAACTTAAACCAGTGTGTCAATAATATCTTTAAGGACATCACATTTGTCAGGTCTCATCACATGGCTCAGGTTGTTTTAACGAAAAGCAGATTCCACTTCTTGGCAGAACTATCAGCCCAGAACTACCTACCAAAACTCGCTGGGGATCTATCTACCGATCTATGCGCTTCACGAAAGAGTCATGGGAATCTTTATGGTCTATGTCAATCGATAGAAGATGAGATATAAATTCAGGATATAAGAAAAGTACTTTCCGATTATGTGAAACTGAATCAATTAACAGCCTGTCTGAAATTTTTGAAGCCAATTTCACTTGGAGGCCACTTCTTAGAAGGAGAGGAAGCTCTTGCTTCGTGTGACATCCTGTACTACAATTTACTACAACAGCATTTCAGGAGACTGTACCGTTTTTACCAGTCTCAAAGGCCGAGGAAAGGAAAATCCACAGATACCTAGAAAATAGGATGATATTTGCTTATGATCCCACCCTGGCTGCAGCTATTCTACTTGCTCCGCTTTTTGGCGCAAACCCACTGACACAGGATGAGTTTACAGATGCAATAAGTCGAATCAATGAGCTTGCTAAATTTTCCTACTAATTTCGGAAGGATGGTGATTCATTTAACGAAAGATCTTAAGTTGACTTTGTTGGGGTCTTGAACACAGGACTCTGTAGCTACATCTCCAAAAGTGGTCCATTTCCTAAATCAGTGTACTTTGAGACTGCAATAGCTGTCGAATGGGCAGCTTGTTATTGGGCCGTTTTTATTTGCAAAGTTGGTGCTTACAGAAGTAGCTGTAAAAATCTCAATAATTGGTGTTACCATTGCCTCTTGCGAGAGACTCTGGTCAGGTTACAGAATAGTACAGACAGACCCACCGTAGAAACCACATCAGTCACTCAATAAAAAAAATTAGCATCGCCGTGCAGCTTCAAAATGCCTGGAAATTGACGTGAAAGGTTGGAAGCTATTCTCCCCTTTGTAGCACACACCTTACGATTTTTAATTTGCAGTAGTGGGGAGGGGAGGCATGACCACAATGGGCCACCCAAAACTACACAGCTACCCCACTACAGATTTCTATAAAAGTCATTGCTTTGAAGATATATGCCCTTAAACGGATTTCCTAAAAATTTTGTAAAACCATAGTAAAAAAAAGAAACATACAACACAAGAAGTACTTTCATAGACAGAATCATTTAGCTTTTGGCTCCAACTTACAGTTTGGCACATCTTATTTTGAATAGTTGAACTGTTAAAATTCCTTAGTTTGGAAAGACTAACAATCTCTGCTCTGGCTGCAAAGAGCTGGTGCCTGGTTTTTGCAAGTTCTGCCTTGAGATTATGCGACGCATCATTCTCGTAAGGAAAAGTACCTGAAAGTGACAAAAAATGGATACAATATTTGAACGGCTTATGTCTCTAGTGGGGATATTTCGGACTTTCAGAATTTCTTTGGTACCTCTCCATAAGGATTTAGCGCTGCAGCCAGGAGGTGCGCTATGACTGGGGGATTGCCTGGTTTGATAAAATTTTTCACTTTTATTTCTGATATTTGAGAAGGTAGTGGGGTACTGTAATAAATTTCACCTGGACACCACCAACCCTAGGAACAACTCTGAAAAGATGCAGTGGCGTCAAGAGGACAGAGGGGGGAGATTTTTCCCTCCAGATTTGGGAAAATACCCTTTTGAGAGCATTTTCTAAGAAAATAAAAATCCTTTTGCTTGTAATTTTGCCGAAAAGTTTGATAAAAAGATAAACTCCTCTCTTTAGATTTTGAAAAATATATGTTGTCCCTTCCCCTACATTCTCGTAAATTGACGCCATTGGATGAGTGATTCAAATCATTTTTTTATAATTCAGAAGGGTAACTACGAAAGGTAAGATTGCAAAACAGTGGCCACATCTGATCATTGTGTTAATGGTAGCGGATTCAATAAAACAAAAGCCAATGCCGTCACATCTTCGTTTTAGGAGCAGTAAAACATGAGGTTTCTAGGAAAAGGGAGCGTGGAACTTAGTGGTATCAAACGGAGGAGTGGCAGGAATGTATGCCCCTCATAATCTTTGATAAGTACCTTTATTGGCGGGTGTTTTCATTGAAAAAAAAACCTTTCGGGCTTTTTTTACTTAAAAAAAGACTATATGATCCCCCCTAGAATTCTAGAAACACATTTTGTCCCCTCCCCCTAAATTTTCATGAACACACGCCGTAAATGGAGCTTACTCTTCCTGGAAATATTCCTGAGAGAACGCTTCTGAATAGAATTGATCTTATCCCTCAATTCTTTAGGAAAATGCTGAAACCTGACTGGAGATGCACATTTCAATAACAGCATAACAAAGGACGGGGATACACGGGGGGAGGGGTGCCTTAGATGTTTGAATTACAAAAAGCTAAATCAAGAACGTCTAAAAAATGTGAAACTAACTTGAAATCATTGGATATTGTAATACCATAGAGTTCAGTAAGATTCACTAGCATTTCAGGTTGAGTAGTGTCTGAAAAGAAAGAGAGAGTGGTAGAATTGAAAAATTTGTTATTGAAGATGTTTAATTTACAAGTATTCATTTTTATGTTTACGTTTTTAGCTTCATCTGCAACATGATCAGAAAATTCACGAGGCATTTTAAATAAGCCAAAATAAATTATGAGGAGCAATAATAGGTACAAATATTTCCATCTTTGATTGATATAATTGCTGATGTCATTAACCATTTAGGAATAAAAGTGGTACCGATAAAGACCCTTGAAGGACCTATACTAAACCAGATTTGTCATGTTTTTTTCACACAGTTAGTAAGTTGGTAATGTGAATGCTTGTGAATTTTCAGCTCCTGTGGGCTAGAATTGATTCTTCACTAGACTACAGGGGATGCCGCAACTTCATTATAGCCTCAGAAAGTGTCTTCAAAAGTCTACTCCAACTCCTTGCCTATATGTAAGCATTATAAGAATGCATGTAAGACATGTATTTTAGTCTTTTAGAAACCTGGAACTCTGTATTTCGGTTTTATCTGGCTTTGGAATGGTTTCTTAAATTATTAGTCAAAAAAAGAGATTGACAGAAGCAAAGCCAATAAATGTGAATATGTGCATACCTGTCTTAAGTTTGGCCAACACAACTTTTTCCTTAATTTTGGCTGGAACCTCCTTTTCTTTTATTTTAGGTTTTCAAAAACAACTCCAATGATTTCAGTAGACTTTTAAAACAAATTAGGATTTCTTTTCAAATTGAAGATATATTCTTTATTTGTTGCACCTATTTCTAAAACCCGCCCTTATTCATCATTTCTTTAATACCCAATAAATCATGCTTTAGGAAATGCATGACGCCCAAAACTAATTACCTTGAGCCTTAGTTATACTTTTTGTCTATTTTTGAAAATTTTACTTTTATGGCACACAGTTTTTCCAAGTTTATTAAAAGTCAGTGCCCTTTGGAGAGAGAATGGGTGGAAGTACATACTATGTAAAACCTTCCTGAGCTGTTATTTAAGAGTAGATCTATTTCTAAAATTTTTAGTATCCTAATTCCACCCCTTCCTACGATAGAAAAAATACCATCACCTTTACAAGTAATCTATATGTGCTAGGAAGGTATAAAAATAGGGACTTCAAAACATCTCCTGGTGCTCTAATTTGGTCTACACATATATTTTTGATGGTTTTGTTTACACAGTTAAACACTTTTGCAAAATGAAAACAAGACGCACATCTAGAATGATTAGTCTATATTAGGTTATAGGAAAGGTTGTTTCAAACTATCAGAAAAGAAGTGCTTGATTTATCCCTTTTTCTTACAGACTACTATCAAATAAAGCATGCAAATAAACTGCTAAAAGTCCATTTTTTAACAGCACAGATAAAAACTAAATATAGCTAGGAAATAGTGTCTGTCTTATTATAAGACAATATTTTCTTGTAACATAGAAATTAGATACCAAAGAAATGAAACATGAATACCTCATAAAAAGCATTCAAATTAATTGTAATTTTCCTACACACTCATTTACATAACGAAACCTTAACTCCATCCATTCTTTTGCTGTTAGACATTTTGACTGTTTGGTTTATTATTCAATCTTATTTACAAATATGATAACCATTCCTGCCATTATTACACACAACTCCCCTCCACTTCCTAATGCTTGGATGTAGCCCTAGGTTAAACAACAAGAAAAAGTTGGGATATTCTGTGTGTTCATACTAAGTTCAGGTAAAATTCTGCAAGAGGGTTGTTTGGGCTAACTCAGATTAAAGTGAACGAAATTAAAATTGGACTAAATTTAATTTGCTATTTTTATTCAAGTGATCAAAACTTTCAGGAATTTTGCCAGAGCCTAAACTAGGCACAGGGAAGGTCTAAAAGCATCTCAACCACTTTTATCTCTACAGATTATTGCCATCCAATAAACTTACAAAGTTTGTGTTATAATAGTATAGATTTCAGAAACATTTCTGCAGTAAACAAAAGGCTCAAAGAGAGTATTTTGAGTCTAATAGCTGTGCAAAATCTTTACTTAAAAGATTTAAAGAATGTGTAAAATGGGTCTTAAATTGAAAAAAAAAACAACCTTAATACAGTCCACAATCCTACAAAAGTATTCACAATTGCATATTTAAAACCTAGAATCAAGCAAAATAAGACCCAAAGAAAAACTGAAGAAAAATATGTTCTTTTTTGAAGATGAAGATGAGTTTAGACTATACAAGATAAGAACTTGAGGAGATGCTCCTGAAGCATAAAATATCTTGGATCACCTTAAAGTTCATAATGCAGTCATAGAAGGATTGCTCCTTGCGGAATGACTACCACTGTTGACTTGAAAAGTTTGGCTGAGGACACTGTGAAATTCCAGAGTAGATGCCACTCTTTCTGCTCCCTTGGTCCTTGTCTAAACCTCACTTGAATGAATCAAGGGTTTGAGATAGGATGGTTTGATTTCTTAGGGTGTTCCAAGGCAGAATAATATGGTCAGGTTAAAAATGGCAATGTTCTCAGTAGTTATTGGTTTGTTGAGAAATTTTCCCATAGATTCTCTGGTTGGGTTTGATGGAGGAGAAGGCTTCACGTGGAATTGACTTGCAGGTGCTTGAATGTTATGATGACATGACTTTTTTTTCTATGGTAGGTAAGAGTCAAAATTTGTGATGCTACAAGCCTCTCATAGCAAGAGAGGGTTCTTAGGCTACATTGTATTTTGCTGGCATAAAATCTGGAAATGTGGAAGATGGATGGAATAATTTTAGAAAAAAATTTGTGAAGTTGCTGACAGTGTCTTAGGGGAGAAAATTAAGACTGGAGCAAGGAATATTAAAACAAGAGCTAAGAGCTCATATAGCACTTGTGACAAGGTTAAAAGAGCCAAGGTCATATGGTATGTGCTCTAGCAAAATTCTAAGAATCAATAGATTGATTTGAAAGGAAAATCAGAGGCCTAATGCTGGCTGGGATTTAAAATAAGTGCTCTGAGACACAAGGTTCTTCTAAATATCAAAATTCACTAAGATCTGATCACCCACTCATAAGTTAAAAATACCTCATTTTCTTCCGTTTCAGCCCTCCAGATGGTCAAATAGAGGAAAACAACTTTATCAAGTCAATTTGTGCAGGTCTCTGACACACCTACCAATTTTCATCATCATAGAACATCCAAAAGCACCAAACTCACCAAAACAAAGGACCCCCCCCCCCCTAACTCCCCAAAAGAGAGTGGATCCAGTCCGGTTACCTCAATCACGTATCTACGAAATTTACTTATTCTACCCACCAAGTTTCATCCTGATCTCTCCACTCTAAGCGTTTTTAAGATTTCCGGTTCTCCCCTCCAACTCCCCCCAATTTCACCAGATCTGGTTGGGATTTCAAAATGAGAGCTCTGAGACATGATTCCCTTCTAAATAACAAATTTCATTAAGATCCGGTCCCCCATTCTTAAGTTAAAAATCCCTTAATTTTTCTAGTTTTTTTCTGAATTAACACCCCACAACTCCCCCAAAGAGAGCAGGTCCGTTCCAATTATGTCAATCACGTATCTAGAACTTGTGATTATTCTTAACAGCAAATTTCATCCCAATTTTTCCACTCTAAGCATTTCCAAGATTTCCAGTTTCCAAGATTTCTGTTTCCCCCTCCAGTCCCCTTATGTCCCAGATCCGAATCGAATTGAAAATGGAGCATCTGAGGCATACGATCTTTCTATATATCAAGTTTCATTAAGACCCAATCACCCATTCATAAGATAAAGATACCTCAATTTTCACATTTTCCAAGATTTCCTGTTTCCCCCTCCAAATCCCCTCAATGCCACCAGATCTAGTCAAGAGTTAAAATGAGAGCTCTGAATCATCCTTATAAATATCAAACTGAATTAAGATCTGATCACCTGTTTGTAAGTTAAAAATACAACATATTTTCTAATTTTTCTCAACTACCCCCCCCCCCAACTCCCCCAAAGAGAGCAGATCCGGTCCGTTTATGTCAGCCATGTACCTTGGACTTGTGCTTATTCTTCCCACCAAGTTTCATCCTGATCTCTCTGCTTTAAGTGTTTCCCAAGATTTCCAGTACCCCAGCTCCCCCCAATAACACTGGATTCGGTCGGGACTTAAAATGAGAGATCTAAGTCACGAGATCATTCTAGATATGAAATTTCATTAAGATCCAATCACTCCTTTGTAAGTTAAAAATACCTCATTTTTTCTTATTTTTTAGATTTCATCCCCTCCCCCTACTCCCCCAAAGAGAGCGGATCTGTTCCGGTTATATCAATCATGTATCTAACACTTTTGCTCATTTTCCCCCACCAAGTTTCATCCCAATCCCTCCACTCTAAGCGTTTTCCAAGATTTTGTGTTTCCCCCTCCAACTCCTCCTATTGTCACCAGACCCAACCGGGATTTAAAATAAGAGCTCTGAGACACAATATCCTACTAAATATCGAATTTCACTACGGCCCAATCACCTGTTTGAAAGTTAAAAATACCTCCTTTTTTGAATTTTTCTGAATTAACCGTCCCCCCATTCCCATCCCCCAGATGGTCGAATCAGGGAAACGAATAGTTCTAATTTAATCTGGTCTGGTCCCTAATACACCTGCCAAATTTCATCATCCTAGCTTATCTGGAAGTGCCTAAACTAGCAAAACCAGGACTGACAGACAGACCAACAGACCATCAGAATTTGCAATTGCTATATGTTGCTTGGTAAATACCAAGTGCCATAAAAAAAGCTATATGTTTAATAGAGAGTAGAAGGGGTTTGTACAAGAGTTATCTGAGTGATTGATCATATGAAAACTGAATGAATGCAAAGAAAGTGGAGAAAGCAAGAAAATATGAACTAAGGAGTTGTGAAGTGGAGGCATAAATAAAATTGCTGAGGATCAGGAAGACACAGCTAGACAGCATAATAGTAAAATATTATACTGACATGTTAATCATACATTTTGTGGTAACAAACTGTAGTAAGGAGTGACCTCAATAGTAGCCAAAACTCTAAAAACCGGAATTTTGATACCAATAGCTATATCAAAATAATCGCATTTTAATGCTGATTTTAAAAATATAAGTTTCATCAAGTTTAGTCTTACCCATCAAAAGTTACAAACCTGAGAAAATATGCCTTATTTTAGAAAATAGAGGAAAATACCCCATAAAAGTCATAGAATCTTAACGAAAATCACACCATCACATTCAGCGTATCAGAGAACTCTACTGTAGACGTTCCAAGCTCCTATCTACAAAAAAGTGGAATTTTGTATTTTTTGCCAGAAGGCAGATCACGGATGCATGTTTATTTGTTTTTTTTTTCCAGTGGTGATCGTATCAACCCAGTTGTCCTAGAATGTTGCGAGAGGGCTCATTCTAACGGAAATGAAAAGGTCTAGTGCCCTTTTTAAGTGACAAAAAAAATTGGATGGCACCTAGGCCCCCTCCCACACTAATTATTTTCTCAAAGTCAACGGATCAAAATTCTGACATAGCCATTTTATTCAACGTAGTCGAAAAACCTTATAACCTTGTCTTTGGGGACGACTTACTCCCCTACAGTCCCTATGGGAGGGGCTACAAGTTACAAACTTTGACCAGGGCTTATATTTAGCAATGGTTATTGGGAAGTGTACAGGCGTTTTCAGGAGGATTTTTTGGTTGGGGGGAGGGGTTGAGAAGAGAGGGATATGCTGGGGGAACTTTCCATCGAGGAATTTGTCATGGGGGAAGAAAATTCCCATGAAGGGAGCACAGGATTTACTAGCATTATTTAAAAAAAAAAAAAAACAATGAAAAAATAAATATGAAAAAGTTTTTTCAGCTGGAAGCAAGGAGCAGCATTAAAACTTAAAACGAATAGAAATTATTACCCATATGAGGGGCTCATCTCCTAATACCTTGCTCTTTATGCTAAAGTATTTTTAGTAATTTCAACTATTTATTCTATGGCTTTTGTGATTCAGGGGTCATTCTTAATGAATTGGGAAAAAATTTAAGCTTTAGTGTAAAGAGCGAGGTACTGAGGAGGGGGCGAACCCCCTCATATATGCAAGAATAAAACACATGAGAATACAAAAGTTCTTTACGTAAGCTAATTTATAAGTTACATATACCTTTTACTAATAAAAAGATTTGTAAAAAATTAAAAGTTCTAGTTGCCTTTTTAATTAACCAAAAAATTGAAGGGCAACTAGGCTTCCTCCCTGCTCTTTTTTTCTCAAAATCATTCGATCAAAACTATGAGAAAGCCATTTAGCAAAAAAAAGATATGCAAATTTCGTTTTAATTATTCTTCTGCAGAGAGCCAAAATCAAAACATGATTCAAAAACGCTCAGAAATTAAATACAAAAAAACAAGTTTTTTTAACTGAAAGTAAGGAGCAACATTAAAACTTAAAACGAACAGAAATTACTTCATATATGAAAGGGGCTACTTCCTCATCAACGCCCCGCTCTTTACGCTAAAGTTTGTACTGTTTTAAAAAGAAGAGTTGAGAGAAAGAGTCAAACTTCAGCGTAAAGAGCGGGGCGTTGATGAGGAAGCAGCCCCTTTCATATAGGAATTAATTTCTGTTCGTTTTAAGTTTTAATGTTGCTCCTTACTTTCAGTTAAAAAAACTTGTTTTTTTTAATAAATTTAAAGGGAGTATTCAATCCAGACTTGTCCCAGTTAAAGATAGAAATGGAGTCACAAGGATAGAGTTAAAGAGAGATGGGTGGAACATTTTGAGAATGCACTAAACCAAGATGCATTTGCAGGATGGGATATAGATGAAAATAAAAAAGTTTGTGATACCTTGGATATGAAGGAATATTTGTTTTGTGAGGAGGAATTAGCAACAATACTAAAAGGATTAAAAAATAATAAGGCTCCAGGTGCTGATAGTGTGATAAATGAGTTTCTTAAATATAGTGGCTCTGAGGTTAGGAATAAGCTACTGAAGATTATGAATATGATTTTTGAAAAAGGTGAAGTACCTAATGATTTTAGGAACACCTTAATTAAACCGCTGTATAAGAAAGGTGACAAGAGTGAGTGTCGTAATTATAGAGGCAATAGTCTGGTGTCTGTAGGTATAAAATTACTTGATACTTTTTAGACTGAGACATGCTGTAGACAAAGTTTTAAGGGAAGAACAATGCGGTTTTAGAAAAGGTAGAGGATGTGTTGACCAAATTTCACTCTTAGGTTAATAATTGAGAAGTGCCTTTGTTGTCAAACACCTTTGGTTCTCAAATTTACAGGTTATGAGCAAGCATTCAATTATGTTGATAGAAGAGCTTTAGCAAAGGTTGTATCCTTATATGGCAAACCAGAAAAATACATTAAAGTGACTTGTGCTATGTATGAGAATAATACTGCTGCAGTTATGGTGGGAAATGAGATTAGCAGCTGGTTTTGTATTAAATCAGGAGTTAGCATGGTTGTGTTCTATCCCCCTTTATATGGATCACTTTGATGGACTTTGTCTTAAGGAGCATAGGAATGGCAATTGGGACCACAGAGTCAAATGGGGAGGAAAAACTCACCTGGACTTATATTATGCTGATCATTTAAGCATGTTAGATGAAAGTTTGGGCAAAACGAATGAACTTTTAGAGGTTTTGCAAGTTCAGGGTGCTAAAATAGGTTTGAAAATTAATGTTAAGAAGACTAAGTCACTGAGGCTAGGAATAAGTGAAGACAAAAAGGTGATGTTAGGTAACAAAAAGATTGATCAGGTTGGCAGTTTCACTTACCTTGGTAGCATTATTGGTAAAGCTGGTGGGAGTGGTGAAGATGTTAAAAGTAGAATAGCCAAGGGTCAGGGTGTTTTTCACATTTAAGAAAAGCTTGAAAGAATAGGAAGTTAAGTCCACAAACCAAGATTAGAATAATGGAAGCTACAGTGAGGATGGTGGTCAACTATGATTCTGAAGCATGAATGCTCCAAAATGCACACGGAAATTTTTCTAGATATTATCCAGAGAAATTGCCTAGATTGTTCTGGGTACCTGGCTGACTGACCATATTTCAAACAGTAGGTTGTATGAAAATGTGGTTCAATCCTGCTTTCTAGAGCTATAGTAAAAGAAAAGTTGAGATGGCAAGGCCACATTCTGTAGATGAAGGATGACAGATTGCCAAAGATTGACGTTTTTGGCCACCTGTCTAGGCCTAAATGGAAAGCAGGTCATCCTTGTCTGGGGTGGAAGGATGTCATAAATAAAAATTTAAAGGAAATGGGAACTTCCTTGGAGTGTGTAAAGAGGAAGGCCTTGAATAGATTTGGTTGGAGGAGGAGTGTGCAAAGCTGTGTTGGCCTCAAACATCTTAGTGCAGTGGTGAGTTATTAGTAGTAGTAGTAGTAGTAGTAACTGGGGATTTTCAAGAAATTGCTATCTCCCTTGAATTGTGGGGAGGTCAGTGTCATACCAATCTTAAGTGCAGAATGCAACATGGAGTTGTAAAACTTCTTTTTACATTTGGGTTGCAGCTGACAAATGTTCTTTTGATGGTACCAAGACTTCTCCCTATGCAACAGACTAGAGGGTTGGATAGAACCTCAGCTGATTGTCTACCCTGACTCCAAGGTTATTCACCTCTCTTGGTGTCAACCTATTGTGGCTGCAATATCTTAATAATAAGAGAGGAAAGAATCTTCAGAAATTGAGAAACAAGAAAACAAGTACACAAATGTCAAATAAGTATTTTATTGTGAATATTGTAAGTTCATTGAGCTACAAATGGTTATTTTTATGTTGTTTTTTTTTTATAGCACTTTGTATTTGCCAAGGATATTGGTATTTATCATCTGGGGGGAGTGGGGGGATGGTTAATTCTGAAAAATTAGAAAAAATAAGGTATTTTAGAAAAATCAGATCTTAATGAAATTTGATATTTAGAAGGATATTGTGTCTCAGAGCTCTTATTTTAAATCCTGACTGGATCCAGTGACATTAGGGGGAATTGGAGGGAGCCTAAAATCTTGGAAAACACTTGAAGTGGAGGGGTTGGGATGAAATTTGGTGGAAAAAAATGAGCACAAGTGTTAGATATGTGATTGACGTAACTGGAACAGATCTGCTCTCTTTGGGGGAGTAGGGGAGGGGAATTTTGTTAGAACCATTAGAAGCCAAATCAATTTCTAAAATTCAGTTTGTAAGTCCATAAGGATAATTCCCAAAAATCAGAACATACCAAAAATCAGAAAAAAAAAACAGAACTTAATTTGCACTTTACTGAAAACAAAGTATATTTAAAATGTTTCACTTTTTTAGTTTAATTAATAAAAATTATAAAACTTTAAGAAATAAACATCAGTATATGGATATTAAACTGACAATCCATGTTTTTTTTTTATTAAAGTACAAAATAAGTCCTGGTCTTAAGAAGGCATGGGGGATGTCAGCCCTACTTATGTTAATTTTATTTGTTTAGATTTTGACTTGGCTATTTATTGTAATTTGTGTTAGTTTTATCCTTGGGAGGTTATTTGGGGTAAGGTTTATATTAATAGAACATTCAGATAGTTAAGAATTAAACATACATCTATAGTCAGGATTGCACCCTGAATCCAAATTTAACATTCATTTGTGTCAGAAATAATCTTCAACCCCTATCCCTTACATGCCAACTCATGGTATATATTTGCACATTAGGGAGGTGGTGGTAAAGTTAATTTCTGATGCAAATGAATTGTAGATTTGGTTTCAGGATGGAACTGTGACTACAGAGGTAAGGTTATGTCTTAATTACCTGATCAGTCTGCTAATATAAACTTTACCTGTTATTTGACCTTATTTCTGTTAATTTTTGCTTACTGGAGCTCTTTACTTTTCTTTGAAAAACTTGTTTGCATAAAAACATTTGGTGATTGTATACATAAATTTGCAGCATAGTTTCCATACTATAGCACTTAAAAATGCTAATTCTAGAAGCATATTCATTTCTGGTTGATCCTCCTCCTCCATGGGACAAACTAAAAATGTGTAAAGTGGGCTTGCTTACAGGTAACATTACCTATAGAGCAAATTGTATTAGTCCATGAGCCTTGCAGGCAGTGGGGCAAGGTCTGTATTCTTTATTTATTTTATAAATATAAAATGCAGACTTCACCCCACTACCCACAAGGCTCATGGAAAAACATGCTTTGCTCTATAGGTAATGTTACCTGTAAAAACAGCTGGCTAGCTTATCTTGGATATTAACATTAATGGATACATGAATATTTCAATTATCTTTCAACTTCCTACTATTCAGAAATTACCAGTGATAGCTAGAATTAGCACTTAAAATATAAGTTCATTCATATTGTACAATCCCAGATTATCCCTCTACTTCAAAATCCTGCCTGTTATATGCATTTTTAGTTTGTCCCATGGAGAAGGAGAGTCAACCAGAAATGGATGAGCTTCTAAAATTAGTATTTCTAAATACTATAGTATGAAAACTATGCTGCTTTGCAGCATAGTTTTCTATTTTAAAGCTTGGAATGAACCAAAATTTTCTAAATTAACAGCCTAAAAAGACATCAAGTAGCAGATTAACCTTGTCACTATGTAAGGCAGTAGAATTGTCCCCAAATCTACTATAGCCTACTGTCTATGCTCATATGGAGTCAATTTTATTCAAAACATACAATCAAGATTGAGCACTGTCTGAGTAGGCTAGGCTACTGGGGCTATTGTTGTACTTTGGCCTAATTGGGTAGTCTTTAGTTATCATATTCCAGAGTTTAATCCAGAAGAGGCCCAGCCCAGCATCAGACTATTACTGAGAATAAAGCCATTATGAGGTTAGGCTTAGTCTTCCCACAAATAATGGTAACTTACCCAGAGTCAATGCTAACAAAAAGAGACCAAGAAGAAAAATAAGTATTAAGCTTTTAACACCAGGTCGTCTTCTTCTGGGCACTCTTTTGAAGACATTACCAAAGCCTGAAGGGACTGAAATTTTGTATGAATATGAGGCTTTCAATACAAATGATTAATGCCTCTTCTTGTGAGCTCAGTATCATGTGCGAATTATTTCAAATTTTTGCCAAAAAATATACAAACTGTCCCTTTTCTGCCGTCCATGTTAGGATTTGGATTTTCATCTGATTCGGATTTTTCAAAGGGGAGGGTTGGCAAAATGAATTCGAATTTGATTAATTATTTCCCTTGATATTTTTGAAAAGTTTATCTCAAAGCTTTTGGCCTTTTCCGAAGCTCCTGGGTGAGTGGGCTACGTGGGAGAATCTTTCCAAAGGAATTCGTCACGATGGAAGAGAATTTCCATTTACGGACCGCAGGATTTTCTAGCATTATTAAAAAAACAGTGAGAAGATAAATAAAAAGTTTTTTCAATTAGAAGTAAGGAGCAGCATTAAAACTTAAAACAAACAAAAATTATTCTGCATATAAGGGGGTTCGCCTCCTCCTCAACAGCTCGCTCTTCACGCTAAAGTATTGTTAATAATTACAACTATTTAACTATTTTACTATTGAAAACGTTCGAAAAAAATGAAAAGTTATAGTTGCCTTTTTAAGTAGCCAAAAATTCAAAAGTAACTAGGCCCCTTTTCTCATCTTTCTTTATCAAAATAGTCCGATCAAAACTACGAAAAAGTTCTTTAGCCAAAAAAAAATAATATACAAATTTCGTTTTAATTATTCATGTGCGGTGAGCCAAAACAAAAAAAAAATGCATTAATTCGAAAACATTCATACATTAAACTAAAAATTTGAGTTTTTGTCTAACTGCAAATAGGGAGCGACATTAAAACCTAAAACGAACAGAAATTATTACGCATATGAGATAGTCCCCGAAGCCGCGCCGAAAATAACTCAACGGGCCGCCACCGAAAATATGACGGCGGCTGGCGCGCCGCCGTGAGGTTCGGCGGCGGCGGTCCACCGATGAATAACTGTTGCCGATTTTTATTTAGTCCTATATAGTTTATCCAAGTGAGTACAGCTGTAACTACGAACATTCTATTGTCTGTGCCATCTCTGGGCGATTTTCAGCGATTTTACGTTGAATTTAGCGATTAGTCACTACCAAACGTTCGAGCCATTCGAGGTTAGCTCCACATCGCGTGAACAAGCTCATTTTTATACGTGATAATTACAAGATAGTCAAAGCTTTCAAAGGAATAATTTGAGCTTTTGCACTCAGCAACAATCGATCTTTTTTTCTTTTCTTTGTTATTATTATATACATTCAGTGTTAAAGGGTATTTGGTATTTGAACACAGATTCCAAACTCTCAATCTTATGAATAGTCCTACACTCATATTTTCTAGTCTACCGCTTGCTGAGTTAAGCGTAAATCTCACGATCTAGAAACCTCCACTAGTTTTTGCAAAGTCATGTCGTAAGGCGAATATTGCAGATCTAAGTAGCCAATGTATGAACACTGCCCAAACACTCGGACAAGATATTATATAACTAGGTAACGATGAAAGAAGGATAATTCAGGGCTTATAGATATTGTGAAAAACGCTAACAATTTCTAAAAAGACAGTATTAAAAATTCCAAAAAAAATTAAAAAAGTTACTGAAAAATGCCTTAAAAATTGCGAAAACACCGAAAAATAGGTGGCGTGCCGCCGCCGACATAAATTCTCTATGCCACCGCCGAGTTTTTATTCGGCGCGGCTTCGGGGACTAATATGAGAAGGGTTGCCCCTTGATCAACACCTCGATCCTTAGGCCACAGTTTTTGGCACTTAAAAAAAGCTACTTATTATTCTCATTAAATAAATCTTGGGTTTCAGGAGTCTCTTTTAAAGAATTGAGACAAAATTTATCCTTTAGTAAAATAGCTTAGGAGCAATTTTAGTTGGAAAACTAGTATAATTTTTCTTAGAATGTCGATAGCGTTGCACAATAACGTACGCACCATTCCCCCTTCACGCAAGAAATAGATCCATTCTAGAATTTTGTCTGAAGTTTCAAAAGAGAGGGTGTTCCAGGTGAAAAATCAAGTAACTTTAAAGTAACTAGAGAAGTTACTTGAATTTTACATTCACCAGGAACGGCTTTTGAAGTAACTAAGGTCTTATTCAGATAGAAAAAATACTACGACCAAGATTTTGATAAAACATTTGTTTTAGACTCATTTAGTCTGAATTTAGAATAACTTCCTGTGCACAAGTCCTTGTAAATATTGTAGCTAAGGCCACCGACCAGTAGAGGAAACTCTTAGAATATTTTGGAACTGATCTTGAAATAAAAAAAATTAGATAGCCTACACTCTAGGGGTGTATGAATAGGATATTCTAGGCTAGTTGCATGTTTAAACTTGTTTGTCTTGGGTATAGTTTGAATAACGTAACCTCTTGCCAAGATAGCAAACAGTAGCTAAACTAGAATTTTACCACAATTATTTTTTCTGCATTGTTTCCTGATTGATTAAGCTAGCCTAACCTATATTTTAAATTTAACCCACTGTATAAAATTGACCTACATTGTTCACAAAAAGAAAAGCAGAATGCTGCATAAATAACTTAATGCCAAATTCATTATGGAAAGGTATTAATTTTGCAATAAATCTGTGGGCATTAACCTAGATTTGGTTTAAATATCCTGTTTCTATATTAATTTCAGTGCATTAGTGTCTGAGATAGCATACAGTAGTGTTGATTATTGAAACTATTTGGCTTAGGCCTATCACTTTCTTACATTCAGTTGAACTGTTAAGGTTAGAATTTTAAACTAGGCTAGTTAAAATTTCCAAATGATGGCCTTTTCACTAGGCTATCTTGAAAAGTATTTGAGCTTACTAAATGATTTTTTAATAATGGATCTGCATCAAATGAGAAGGAGTTCCCATAGATTTGGCAAAATACTTTGGGAATTTTCATTGAAATATATATATTTTGGTACATCCATCAAGGAACCCCCCTCCTCAGATTTTCAAAATACATTGCCTTCCCCCTCCCATTTACAGTTTTGTAAATTAGTGCCATTTGTGAATTAGCATAGCAGAAAGACTTTGGTTTTGTCCTAGATTTTGTTTTGTTTTATACTTGACTGATTTCAGCTTATTCATAGAAAATTGTAAGGGTTTCATGTCTTCATTTTCATGGAATTTGTTTTTTTATTTATTTGCATAATTTTATAGTATTTGCTTATGAATAGGTTAAACTTGTATCAGATCAAAGGTATAAGCTATATAAAAAATGCCAATTTTTCATGATAATTAAAAATGTTTTCTTGGGCATTAACTTGTGAACATGGAACATTTTGTTGTTAGGGCAATACGATTTTCAGAAACTTGTTTAATAACCAAATCAGGCCCATGACCTAAACTTAACAAGAGAAAGAAACAGAAACTTGCAGGTAGGATTTAATTTAGAGTAAAGTGGATGACATATATTTGAAATATTCAGTTCACCAAGTTTAACCTTTATAAAGCAGAGTAGTCACAACACAGTTTTCAGTTTACTGTATTTGCTTCTAATTAAATTTAGGCTTTCTTTGAGACCACAGTCCAAGATAAAAATGGTTTATTCAAAGCCCAATAAAGGAACAAAATTTTACAGCCTCCATCAAATATTCCAAAATTTGTGAAAAATATAGCATAGAGATAGGTGCATAAAAATTCAAAGGCTGATTTAGGATTTTTCTGTGAAGGGAAATTTCTCTCTTCTGATGGCTGTTCAAAAACTGTTGTCTTTTGATAGGTAGAAAACAAAAATAACTGAACCTATAGACTTTGTATGCATTCCTTTCATCTCAAATACTTGATACTCTTCAAAACACTCACTATTATTGAAACAGATATCTTACAAAATCCTAAATATCAAATAACTTCAAAAATTCAATAGATTATCTCAGCTAGAAACAATTTTAGATTTTACAATTTTACAGCTTTTTTCAAATCTTCATACAATGAACTCTGCCAGTGGTACATCAGAAATGGCACAACATTATTTAGTTCTACAGTTGCTTATTGATGAAATAATGGATACTGATGTAGGATCAGATGAAAATGAAGAAAAATGGTGGTAAGTTGTAATGTAATATTCAATTTAATCTTGCAAGTTATTATTTTTCTAGACACAATCTTGTATATTCAGGCATGGACAAAGTTCCAAAGCTGCCAATAGCACAATTAAATAGAATTCCAAAAGCTGCTAACACTTTAGCAGCAACTGCCAAATAGCATTACTACTTACCTACCCCATTTTCTCTATTGTTGGGTATATGTATAAACGAATGTTGGAGTGGAGACAAGTATTATGTTGACTATTAATTTGTAATTTTTTTTCATTACATAGAAACAGTTTTTTAGGACCGAGAAAAAAGGATTCTGATTTTATTTAAAAATACATTATTTTGTTTTGCTACAAAGTCATTTATTGTTGTAACCTGCGATTATGATGTTATTCATCATCTTGTATAAAAAGATGTTATCTTGTATACAATCATTGTGAGTCTTTATTTTGATGTGCATATTTGAAGAAAAAGTTTACCATATGTATAGACCAACTAACCCAATAGGAACATTTTGACTAAATACCTGACAGCCTGTACAACCAACAAGTCTCTTTTTGCTTCCTGGCTTTTGGCTATGGTCTGTTTTATGCTTTCTATTTAGCTAATTTTGTTTTGCTGGTTAAATAGCAGAAATATTCTTTATCTGACTATGTTTTTGAGTTTAGGCTATTTTATGGTTTTCATTTAGTTATTTTCTTTTTTCCCAAGAAAGAATGTTGGTTAAATAGCAGAAATAATCATATAGGCTACATCACCTATCACTGTCTTTGTAGAATAAACTTCTAATTTCTTGGAATTAATTTTTTCAGGTTTGGCATTTATAAATTTACTCATAGATAACATTGGCCTCCAAAATTACAGTTTTGAAAATTCCATAAAGTATTTTGCCAAGTTTCATGCTATTTGATATGTTAATTCCAAAAATGGTTCCCATCATTCCCATAATGTCAGGATTTTCTTGAAAAATACATATTATTTTAAACAAAACCCAATTTGGAAAAGAATGATGTTACCCAATTTCTTGTGTACTATCTGGTAACATTAGTTTCACCCAAAGCCAATAATTTGTTATTTCTTTATATTACATAGAAATAGTTTTTTAGGACTTAAAAGTTTCTGATTTTATTCAAATGGCCCTTGTGTTTCAAGAGTTACAGAATTAAGACAAAAGGTCAAACTGTAGCATAAAGAGCAGAGTATTGTGGAGGGGAAATCAAATTACATAACTTTCCCTAGCAAGAATTTCCTCTTTGTGAAGAATTTTTCCTGCAGAAAATTGTCCCATCAAATATTTATTTTCCTCAGAAATGCATTGATAAGCATCTTATCATTTTGGTTATGGATGCAGCTGTTGGCTTGTTGCAAAATTACAAATTTCTGATGGAATGTAAACATTAACTTGCTTTTCTGAATTTAAAATAAATTAGTGCAAACATAAATACTTAATTTGGTGGTGTCCATTGTAATTCTGAGTAACTTGCAATGTCAAGGATAATAACATCTTTGTTTTATTATACTTGACATCTAAAGTTTGTGTTTCCAAGATTTGTCAGGGACTAATAGCTACAGTAAATTCTTAAATGATTCATAAATGAGGGTAGCTTCCTTCTCCTTAATAACTCATTTTTCACCCTGAAGTTTTTAATATCTTATAAAAGTTTCTTAGGGGCCATTTTCACAAGGATTCAAGTTCAACTAAAATCCTTGTGAAACCAACAAAAGATGGATAAAATTCATCTTTTGTTCAACTTAGAGATGGGCTTCATAATCCAGTTAAAAATGCGGCAAAAAACATAATCCATCTCAGTGATACCTTAACTCATATAGCAAATTTTAAGTAGAACTAACTTAGCCTACTAGCAGTTGTCTTTCATTTTGGAGAGGCCAGGCCACCCAAGCAAAGGGTGTATTGTCATTACAAATGATTTTTCTGAAATGAGCTGGTGGAAAACTATTAGAAAATGTAAGGAATCTAGTTTACTGTTTAGAGATTAGGATATCACAAAATTAAGCATTCAATATGCTTGTTTGTAAATCTTAAGTATATACAAACCCTGTTGGAATTTTGTTGATATCCATCTCACAATTAGTGTGTCTAAAGAAAGTTTCCAAAGAGCATTCAGTTTTCAGCATGCATTTTATCTTTATTGAAGGTTAAAGAAAGCAATAGATATACCTGCTGTAGTTGATTAGTAATAAATAACTTGCTGCCTTTCTGCATAAAAATGTGCATTTTTATGTATAATGTATAGCTTTTAAAGTCATTAATTCCTGAGAAGCCCCTTCTCCAGTTATGCCAGCTTTATGGGTAGTAAAGCCTTTTTAAAATAATCTGAAATAATTCTTTGGGGGTCCTTACCAGTGGCTTTCCTTTCTACTGCAATTAGCAATAGGTGAAATATATTGCAGTCACTAAAAATTTACAATCTTACCTATTTTACCACTATTAAGTTGCAAAAAGGGTGAACTAAATATTTACCATTGAATTTGCCACAAAAGAAATTTCGAGCTTCAAGAAATTCAATCATGCCTTTAGAACAAGGGATCCTAAGTTAGGTCAAAGTCTTGAAAATGTGCTTCTAGTATAAGTAATTTGTAAATAAAAATTTGTATCTTTCTAAAAATGAGACAAAAAAAATCCTGCAGAAAAGAAACAAGACAGATTAATAAAGGAAGAAATACCATGGATGCCCATGAAATGTAAGATAGAAATGAACAAAACTTCAAGTATGCATCTGTTTTCTTTAAACAGACAGGAGGAATAAACCTCCAAGCTTTGACAAATTCAATCTCACTTTTGGAACCAGGTATAAGACTAATTTCCAGGGAATGAAAACAGTAAATCCCTGGCTTTTCTATTGACACAGGCAGTGAAGGGAATATAAAAACACATTTATTGTTCTGCTTATTTGTTCAACTTCTCTGTCTGTTCTACAAATTCTGTATTATATTTATTTGAAAAAAAGAAGAAATACCATAATTAATAAAGGAAGAAATACCATGAATGCCCATGAAATGTAAGATAGAAATGAACAAAACTTCAAGTATGCATCTGTTTTCTTTTAACAGACAGGAGGAATAAACCTCCAAGCTTTGACAAATTCAATCTCACTTTTGGAACCAGGTATAAGACTAATTTCCAGGGAATGAAAACAGTAAATCCCTGGCTTTTCTATTGACACAGGCAGTGAAGGGAATAAAAACACATTTATTGTTCAAAAACACATTTATTGTTCTGCTTATTTGTTCAACTTCTCTGTCTGTTCTACAAATTCTGTATTATATTTATTTGAAAAAAAAGGCAAAATGTCATAGATAAGATTTATTTGCAAAAAAGCCTGCAGGCCATAGCAAACAAATGCAACTTTATACAAGCACCTAATTCCAAACAACTTAAAAAAGCAAACAAACTTGCAAACAACTTAAACAAGCAAACAAACTTTCAAACACTTTATGAATTCAAAAACACCCATAAATAAACTCTTACCAAGCTAACTCCTCAAACATGATTCCCTATGCTTAATCCCTAAACAAAGATAAAAAAAAACTAGTTTTTTAAACTGAAAATAAGGAGCAATATTAAAACTTAAAATGAACAGAAATTCCTCTGTATACGAAATGGGTTGTCCCCTCTGCAATCCCTAAATCTCTACACTAAAGTTTTTAATTGTTTTAAAAAGTAGAATTGTGCTCTTAACATAAAGAGCAAGGAATTTCAGAGGGGACAACCCATTTCATATACAGAGTAATTTCTGTCTGTTTTAAGTTTTAATATTGCTCCTTACTTTAAGTTTAAAAAACTATTTTTTTTTATTTAATTTCTGAACATTTTTGAATTAATGCATTTTTGATTCTGGCTCTCTGCACATAAATTATTAAAATGAAATTTGCATATTAATTTTTTTAATCAATATAGTTTTGATCAGACAATTTTGAGAAATAAGGGGTGGGGAAGGAGGCCTAGTTGCCCTCCAACTTTTTGGTTACTTAAAAAGGCAACTAGAAATTTTAATTTTTAACAAACGTTTTTATTAGTAAAAAATATACATAACTTAAGATTTAACTTACATAACAAACTTTTATACTCTTATATTTTTTTATTATGTATATGAGGGGGTTTGTCCCCTTGTTAATACCTTGCCTTTTATACTAAATCTTAAGTTTTGTCCCAATTCTTTAAGAATGACCCCTGAATCAGAAAGGCTGTGGAATAAATAGTTGAAATTACCACCACTACTACTATATCATCTACAAATAATATACATGATAGCCTGAACCAATCCAAAGATACAAATGGGGCTCCATTATTTTTTCATAAAACTGTCTAAATCATTAACAAACAAGGAGAAAAGCTTTGGGGATAAAGTATATCCTTGTTTCACACCCAAATGAGACATAACTAGTCTAGAAAATTTCCCCATCACCTTTACAACAAACTTCACCCTCCTATACATAGCTGCTATTATTGCTAAAAACAAGACGGCAAGCCTATTTCTAACAGGCTTTCAATTAACAACCTCCTATTTACTGAATCAAAAGCACTTCTCAGGTCTAAAAAGATACAAATAGCCAACCATTTTTCCATCTCAATATTTCCAAAGTAAAAATATGGTCAATAGTGCTGAATGTCAATCTGAATCCCACTTGTACTGGACTCAGTATTTTCTCTTTATCTAACCAATCTCTTAGCCTAAATTCCAAAACCTTATTTGCACAATAGGGGAAGGGGGGGGGGGGTGCATTATATCAAATACCTAACCTAACCACCTCTATGTATAAATATTAATTTAAATGTAATTGCATCATAGTTTGTTTCACAAAAGAACCTAACTTTACTTATTGAGTGTGTTCTGAATAATACACAAGTACCTAACAACCATATTGATGCATAGCTTAGATTTTTTGTTATGCATTGATGTATACAATTCTTCTCAATTCCTATTTTGATAGCAATACATGAGGGTTTGAGTTTTGCATTATTTTGCATAATTGTAAAGCCTACTAGTTTTGACCCTATTTTCTAATGTAGCAAGAAGTTAGGCCTACTTAAAAAAGGAAAAAAATGGTATGCTGACCAATTGTCAGTATTGCACGGCAAGTGATATCCTGATTCAATGTCTGTAGCTGGGAGTGTTACAAAACATTGATTCTTCATTTGAGTGCAAAAACATTTGATTCTTCTTTAGTTTTTTTTCTAAATTTCTCCAGGTAGGCTAATCATTATAGCTAGATGTACTGTGGCTAAGCTTACAGAGTCACACCATTGACCCTAATCCCAACCAAAATAACAGCAACACCAGGCCTTAAACTCCTAAGCTTAGGTTTTCAAGCCAGGAGTAGCCTACAAGAAACTTTGCTAGGAGGGCTCAAATGTATCTAAAAATTAATATTAAAAAGTTGTTACAGGCTACCAATAAACTGAAAAGTTTTTTGAAGAACTTCAATGAATTACAGGATTCAATCTAGCCAAGGCTAGCTTAAGTAATTATCATTGAATGTTTTAAATCAGCTTCCAGAGTAACACAGTGTTTCTTTCTGTCAAGTGGGATTGAACTATATACATTTTTTTCTGGACAATTAGACCTCTTACTCACTCTAGGCTATGCCATCTCTACAAAACAATTTACCACTGACTTTGGATAGGCTAGCAACTGTACAAGGATTACAGGAATTTAATTAGAAGCTTCCTAAAGCAAGACCTGAAGACTTCATCCCCAACAAACTATTCAACCAAGCTTCTCTAGATATGCCCAGCAGATCACATTAATGCTTGAACTTTACCAATGAATTTTTTATTAAAAATCATTTTAAGGTCAAAATAAGATTGTTTACCATCACTGGTTCTTTGAACAATTGCAGTTCCATTCTCTTCACTGCATAAAGGCTCATAGTCTTCAAACTTTTGTTTGTTAGCCATCATAAAAGTTTTATATTATTGTAGTGATGATAATGATGTTAAGTTACTTAACTAAAGATGCTCGTTAACTATCTTTAGCAAAAGTTACTGAAAAAGTTACTTTGAAGTAACTTTTCTGTCGTTCCAGCTGCTAAATAGCCTCAGCTGGAACGGAAAAAGTTACTTTTAGTAACTTTTCCGTAACTTTTAGTTACTTTTTGTCTCAGCTGGAACACGCTCAGAGCCTATTTGTTAAACTTCCTTGTGATTCAGAGGCCATTCTTACAGAATTGGAACCAAATTCGAATTTCCTAGAATTTTGTTAGTTATGAATTTTAGATTCATATTTGGTGGAAGATAGGCTTATTTATGAGTTGATTGCAATATCTGTGAAAAAAGGTAGGCTATTGGGTAAGTGGCCACTCATTAATAAAAAATAAACCGGCCTAATTTTTATAATGAATGGGTAACTCAAATTTAGATTTAGGGAAGTAGATTAGGCTATTTTAGGCCTCTAGTTTGCACTATTTGTTGTATAGGTGTATAAGTAGTCCACCATATAAGGATATGTGTTAAGAAAACAATTCTTACTTCATAATATGCATATTAATCCTAGTTAATATATGTTATTTTTAGACAGAGAACCTTAGTCTTCACTTCTTTCTTTATATTTCCCTTTGTCTAAGAAATTACTGAATTTGTAAGAACCTGTGTAGGCTATTAACAGAATATATACCCTCATCCCCCTAATATGCAAATATATTCCCAAAATTGCATTCTAAATATAAATATAACCTTCATTTGTATATTACATCAACTTTATCCCACCCCTAAATAGGCCTATATCCAATCTGGGTATATATTTGCACATCATGGGGGTAAGGGTGAAGTTCATGTAAATATGTCATTGTTCATACTATTGACTTGCCTTTAAAGTGAACATACCACTTTATGCCTTTTTTGTATGCTCTTTATGAATATAATAATTGCTTCTATTAAAAATTCAAATTCAAGCACTTTTTCACCTAACCTAACTATAAATAATTTTGGCATTGAGAAAATGTTGTATAATTTTGTCAAAAACAACCAAGAAAGCAGGACTGAGAAACTATAGGCTAGTATTATTTTATCAAAAACAAATGATAACTCATAGCCTACTTTAATTAAAAATTTTGTGATTTTAATATCTAAAAAGAAATCTTAAATTTGAATTTGCAATAGAAGTAATTATTATATTCATCAAAATCATCAAAAAGGCATTGAATGGTATGTTCACTTTATTGGTAAGTCAATAACATGAACAGTGATATATGTACCAAAGTTCTTCTGTGATGCAAACAGAGGTTACCATATATTTAGATTCAGAATGCAACTCCCACTTTGCATATTGGGGGGTGGTGTAGCCTATACTCTATTAATATAGCCTATAGCCTAAACTTCAAGTAACTCATGAATTTCTTAGGAAAACAAGGAAGGAAGTAAAGATATAGGTTCTCTCACTGCAAAATTAAGTAGGCTAGGATTATTGTGCATATTATAAAGTAAGAATTGTTTTCTTAACATGTATCCTTACATGGTGGACTGCTCATACATCTATACCCTATTTGTTCATTAGGCTGAAGCTAGCCTAACTTAAAACAACAAAGTAGCAGAATTTTACATGAATGGTTTTGGGTAAGCTATCTTCAAAGTAATTCAGTGTGTTGAAAATAACTTTTAGGAATAGGCTAATCTAGACATAAAATATAAGTTATACCCTTTGAAGATATCTCCATGGTCTTGTCTCTAGAGTATAACTAACTTTCCAGCCATATCTTATTCATAATTTCCTTAAAAGATGTCATCTAGATCCTATCTCTTAAGGTTGAGTAAGACACCTAGTGCTTGGACAGCACCTAATCTTGGGCAAATGTTTGGTCTAGAATAGCAGTTTTCAAGAAAAAGACATGCTAGAACAAAAAAAGGATATTTTTAGATTCCCAATGTTTTTTAATTTATATGGTTTTCTTTGTTTTATTGACAATTCATCCCTCCCCTGATAATGGTCTCATTCAGCTCTAGGCTATATAAAACTTAAAGACTAGAAATGGTGAAATTCTAACTTTATAGTATGTAGCAAGTTTCAATTAATCACATCAATGCCATTTTTTCACTCATGTATCTAAACCATTTTTGATAACATAATTTTATTTGATTTTATCTAAAACATAGCTATCAGATTTGAAAAAAATGATGCTATTTGATGAACAGATTTGCAATGTGTATTTGCAAGTATTTCAGAAATTGGGTTTTCTGTGAACTGGCAAAACATTTGTAGATTTATAATATTTCTCAGTCATAGCAATATTGCTGGGTTAATAGTGTCATTTTTGACATCTGAAAGCCAAGATAATGTTTATAAAAAAAAGAATTAGGCATATCACTAGCCTGGCTAAATTTAGGCCCATATTTTGGAGATAAAACAAGAAACAGAATAAGATAAAAAAGGTTTAAAATCACACTTTTTAACTGTTTTTACTTGTTGAAAATTTTGACAAGGTTGCTACAAGTTGTTTTCAAAAGAAATAAATCCCTTGGTAGAAGCCAATATCTATGTTCAAATTCAGCTGAAGGAACATTTTTAGTTGGCCTGTTATTCCACTAAACCAGACAAGAATGTGTGACACTTGGAGCATAGTTTTGTCAATACATAATTAGCTGTCATTTTAATTTGCTTTTATCAAGAAAAGGCCAGTATTGCTTTATTTTAGAGAAGATCAGTTGTATTTTGATGTATTGGTGCTGATCCCAGTGTTTTTACAAAAAATAACCAAGTAGTAACAGTTTTAACATTACATAACTAAAAAAATTGTTGGAGCTCATTTTGTGTTGAAAACAAAAAACTGATTGAATTGAATATTCTCTATTTATCTGGATATGTCCATGTCTTGTGTTGTCACAACATAATGACAACTTCAAGAGATGGTGTTCCAAGTCATAACTAAGTAGATTTATCCTATTTTAAAGGAAAGTTTTCACAGTGATTCCAAAATTGCTCTGTCAAATCATCAGTGTTTTTAACCTATACAGGCCATGACATGTCAAAACAATAAAAATAAATAAAACTTGTAAATTTAAAATGGTAATTGAAAGCATAAAAAGAGGAAAAAAAACATACACAAATTACAAGCAGCAGATTAGTATTTTTTGTTTATTATTATTATTGATTCTGTAATATAAAGAACAAAAGTTCTTTCATATCTTAAAGTTGAGCAACAAATTGACAACCATAGATAAGATATTTATTGCAAAAAAAATACTATCACAAGCCCCAAAGTGCCAAATTGTATTTTGGAATCAATAAATAAAAACACAAGAGACAAAAAATCATAAATAGTCAGTGATTAGTGAGACAAAAATTAGTCAGTAATTAAATTTGAAAATGTCAGAGCAAGTTAAAAAGATAAAAACTAGTTAAAAATCAATTAAAAAATAATAATTAGTAAACTAAAAAAAAAGTTGAGTAAAATAGAAGAGGAAAAATAAGTAAGGAAATATAGAACATGTGCAGCACCATTGCCAAATAATAAAAGAGGGAAACTGGCTGGACACTTTGCTTATTTTATCTATAATGAAGAGGACAATGGTTTTCTCAGATCTGGAGGTAAAGCAGCAAATGTGGCATGAGATGGGAGCAGGTTAAGAAACAACCTGATGGATTTGGAATCTGGACAAGGAGTGTCTTTTGGGAGGAGTGTTGATGTGAGGGTTTTCTATTGCTTCTTTTGCAAAATGCAAAATTTAGTTTGTTTTGGAAGAAGAGAATATAGAACCTTACCTTCTTTGAAAATTATTTGTCAGGCTCTTTTTAGATTGATATATTTTTTTATTCTTGCCGTGAAATGCCAGGGTGCTAAACTGTAGGCCTACTCATGTGTTTCCAATTTAGCTCTTTTTTTGGAAGAAGGGAGTATAGAACCTTACCTTCTTTGAAAATTATTTGTCTGGCTCTTTTTTGGATGGATTTATTTTGTTTTTGATTCTTCCTTGGCATTGCCAGTGTTTTTTTTTTTCTGAAGAAGAAGTCAAAGAGGTGAAAGGACTTGTTGTTAGTCCATATACCTCCCTACAATTTTTGGAACTGGAACTGGTGTGCCAGACTGGACAATTATATCTAAAATGGGGATGGACAAAGAAGGCATAAATACTTTAAGAGCAGGAGGGGGGATGCTAAATTTATTCAGGAGCTAAGGAGGAGATAAACACATGGATATCTTAATTCAAATTAGAAGAAATTGTGTTATACTGAGTAATTTAAAATTGTTTACAGAAATTTCAGGAATGATATAGTTAGGAAAATGGGACAGGGGCTTGAGGAAATAGTGGTATTGTCATGAACTTAGAGAGATTTATTCTCACATCTTAGTCCAGGGCATCATCTGCAATGCCATTGAGGATGCTCATAGGGCTGCTTGTTAAATTTCTGTAGTAGCTTTCAACATTCATTAGCTCATGACAAATTTCTATCTGTCAGGAATTTTCTTAGTGAGGCTATTGATCATAACTGATAAAAGAGGGGACCTAGGAGAGTACATTGGGTTATTCCATTCTGGACTGGGCTGACAAAGTCAAATTGTTTTTGAAGGTCAATGGGAATTAAATTTAGCCAAGAATTATACTTTTTGGGAATTTTACCAATGGAGTTGATAAGAGAAACATGGGAGGTAGAACCTGAACTGGGATTTCCAAGTTTCCTCAGGTCAGTAAGAGGTAGGATTTTTTTTTCCTTTAGCCATTCTGCAAGGAATCTTTTGTACAGTTTCAAGAAGATGGAAGTGAGAAAAATAAGAGGAACACCTTGAAAACTGGCCTTTCCAGCTTCCTTTTTTAATAGGGTTATGAAACCCTGTTTCCATTTCTGTGCAAATTGCTCAGACTTAGTAATCTTGTTGAAATGGACAGACAAGGGCTTTGAAATGAAGTCACTGAAAGCACTAATAAGAGGAAATGAGATATCCAAAGGGCAAACACTTGTTTTTCTTAGTTTCCCTGTTCTTCTTTTGATCTCAGACAGAGAAATAGAGGGGAAAGAACAGAAAAAATCATCTGTTGGTAATTGATAATGCAATCTTACTGTATATTCTTACTGTATTTCTCACATTAGAATGATAATAGAATAAGGTTAAATACTTGTGTTACTCTATTTATTTTCGAACCCATAGTCAGATTGAATGCAATGGCTAAATAGGCCAAAGGTTGAACATAGGCTGGTCAAAGTTGAACTAGTCAAGATTTCTATTGCACAACATGTCAGCCTCAGAATACAAAATTGTTTGGTTTATTAGTAAACAGTTCTTTGACCTTATTTAGGGAGTAAGATCTAGCAGAGTAACAAATTGTTGTTTGATTTAGTTTTTAGTGGTTTTCTTTGTTTATTAGCCTTGTCTAATTTACCATTTATGAAAAGATTAGTTTTTTCAACTTACTGGAGTGTTTTTATAGGTTGATTAATAAATTGTTTATCACTGGAGGATTTAAAAAATTTGTCATAAATGAAAGATATATTTCATTTAGCCAAATTGCAGCAGACTAGTCTTTTGTATTCAGCCACATACCAAAAGAAAGAAGGTTAAAATTTTGAAGAGGGTTGTAAGAGCCATAAGTGTAAAGCCCATTTGGGCTTTCGTGCAGTTGAAGGTAGTGTGTGATTTATAGTAATTATGTTTAATAAATTATCTGAACTTGAAAAAAAACTTGAACACTTTGAAGAGAGGGTCAAAAGCAGGGAATGCTAATAACTGCCACCTAATTGGGAAATAGAATGACATAAAAAGAGGTGTTTCCCCTAGTAGTTGGTATTTTAATTGTTTGTTTTACTTTACAAGAGGGGAAATTGAATCCATCTTGAGGTCATTGGCATCACCAACTAAGAAAAGTCCAGCATTTTTATACTTAGAAAGAACAAAGTCAGCACTTACCCATAATTGATGGATAAATTTTGTTTAGCATCAATATTTTGGTTTGGTAAGTAGTAGAAGGTGGCTAATTCAATAATATTAAAGAAATGGAAAGAAATTTTAACTTGATAATTATCCAAATAATTTGATCATACTGAGATAAACTAGAACTAGGGACAGGAATAATTTTGGAACAAAACTCTTAGTAAAAAAAAAAACAAAAACAAGGTTCCACCACCTATGAATAGTTATTTCACCTATTTGGCTCATGCAACAGTTGAACAGTTTGAGTAGTTCTTGGGCAGGGTTTTAATTTAGTGTTATGGAACCTTGGAAAGGCAGGGTAAGGGGCAACCTATGTAGGGTGCTGTGAGGTGCTGAAAAGGACAAGGATGTAGATGAAGCATGATGAGAAAGGTGAAACTGGTTTCCAGTTGATAGCAGGGGAGAACAGTTAGGATTTATTACAGGATAATTTTCTCATGCAAGAACTGTCAAACCTAACAAGAAGTAAAATAGGTATGATTCTTGATATTGGGGAAAAAGGGGGGATGGGAAGGCAAGATGGTGCTGGGAAAGGGAAGTAGGGTTGAGACTGTCATGAGGAGAGGGATAGTGTTATTCTGACTAATGGTGGATGGAGTGCTGAACCAGTTGGCAACTCCTTGTATGCATGTGGAGGATCAGAATTGCAAGGGGGCTTGTGTCTGGGAGAAATATGAATAAAAGGGGGTTTGGGGAGGGTATGAGTGGAGTAAGGTCATCTGCAAGGATGATTTGGAGAGATATGAGCAAATTTCTGGAGTGGAGGGACATTTCAAGGGCAGATCCCTGGAGTATGCTGCTTAGTATCAGGTAAAGGGAGGCAGAATATAGGGTATTTAATAAAGGAGGACTTTATTATTTGTTTGTTAGATATTTGATTTTAATTCTTTTAATTTTTGGTCTTTTATTCAATTTTATTTAATTCTTTGGCGTTTTTTTTTCATTGGTTTTGTTGTACTTTCTGCGCTTGTTTTTTGGTTTTGTTTTTTCCTTGATCAGATTATTTTGTTCACGCTGAACAAGAGAGGTGGTTATTCTCTCAAAATATTCGCTTTCCTTGTTTTCTTCAGTATTTTCATGTGGCCTTTAAAAACCCCATTTTTGATCGTTTCGTTTCCTTATGTTATGTATATATTGTTTCCAAGAGTCAATATTCTTAAAGTTTTGGTTACTATTGGCACAAAGGGGTATAGCTCCATCATTTTAATTGGGAGCCAAATGGGGTCCATGTCCGAATAGTCAAGGGGCATGGACTATATCACATTTTCCCCTCCAAATTATTGGGGGTGGGGCAGTTGTCCACCGTCAAAACGACGCTTCTGTTGGTACATTTTTTAGTTACTTACAGTTTATTACTATGAATTGTTTGATAATCCCACCTTGGGTGGAATTTCATTCTAACACAAGCTCAATGACTTTACTGCAACTAAAACAGGTTTTACTACAGCATAAGTAAAAATTATGTAACAACATTTCAGACGATGATGCATTGGGCTGTATCCAGGAGGGAGGGACTGGCTGGTTCAAGACCTCTCCCGTGCCCCCTCAAAAAAAAAGTTTCACACTAAGTTGTTTATAAAAATGCTGGTAAAAATTCTCATAAAAATGTAAAATGTCTGTCTGACTTGTAAATTTGTCTTGAATGCAGGTAAAAAACCTTATTTGAGACCATTAGACAAAGTCTACAGGATTTATCATCTCTTCTTCATTGTTGTGGCACCCTGCTCCCCACCCACCAACATTTCTTTGACAACACAATAGCAGTGCCTAAGTAAAGAGTGGTGTGGCTTCAGTGTAGAATTTATTTATTTTTTCCCAGGCCACTTTCTATGGGAGACATTGTTGCTGAAACTTAGGAAGGTGCTTATCTGATTGGAAACTGAAAGCTTTAGTGCCCTGTTTAAGCGTCATAAGTGATTGAAGGGCAACCAGCCTTCCCTTGTACTATCTAGCTGCCCTAAGATATTTGATCAAAGTTTTGAGATAGCCCTTTTGTTCAAGATGTTTGAACAATCCAGTAACAGTGCGTCCTGACTTGGCATGACCCCCCACAGCACCAGGTACAATGGCTGTAATTTCAAAAAATTACCCATTGTCTAAATATAGTGTTATTATTGAGAAGGAGGGTATGGTTGATCTTGGATGCCCAAAAAGGTTAAGGCCATTATAATGGTGCTTACAATAACTGTTAAGAGCGATGTTGAACTAAATTAAAAGACACTATGTATATGCAAGTTGTTAAAAGGGAGTATATGCAGTATTTCAAACGTAATTATAAATATCAAGTTGAAACTTTCAAGGGAGGTTGAGTGGAATGTAAAATTGAATGAAAAACACTATGTTCGTCCATGTTGCTAAAACGGTATATTTGAAATATCTCAGCAACGGCTAGGTGTATTAAGTGGAAATTTTTAGGGAATTTTGAGGAGGCGGACGGACTTATCTGAAACATACTATGTGCATCCAGGTTGACGAAAGGGCATATCTGCAATATATCAGGAATGGCTAAGTGTATTTAGCTGAAACTTACAGACCTCATCTGCATACTAGTTGCCAAGAGGACATATCTGCAGTATATTAGTTATAGCCAAGGATATTACAATGAAAATCTCAGACACTACTGGCATCTAGGCTGTCAAAAAATATTTGGGCATTTGTTGGAATTGGGGCATCTTTTTAACACCAAAATCTGTTGATTGCTCAACATTTTTTTAAATTTTACTTAATGTTTTGGCCCTAAAATAGAATTTATATTTCAGTTGATTTTTTTCAGGTACTTATGAACTTGGAAGAATTCAAAACCATCCTGAATAAGCATTTAGAGTCATTTTCATATATTGGTGGACACATACCTTGTGAAGAAGATTTAATTTTATCCAGTCAGTTGAAGGATTTAGTTTTTCCTAACCCATCTCATGTAAATAGGTGGCTTCAACATATTTTTAATCGTTATCCAAGCTGCAGAACCTCAAAAAATAGCCTTTCGTTCGAAACTATTCAAAACAAAGTTTTATCAAAGGTAAATGCCACTGCTATTTTAATACGTGTCGGTTCTATGTTTCTTGTAGTTAATAAATAGATTACCGATGTTTATACTTAACATGGATGCAATAACATCTGAGTCTTAGGGGTAATGAAGTTGGGCATCAGGGCATTTTTTATGTGAGGGGGGGGGGTTTGCTGCATGAAAACATGAAATAATTGAAGTGAATTTTTTTGTTATTCTTGGCAGAAGTACTTTGGATAAATCTTGGCCCCCCTCTATGTGTAGGTATAGCTGTAAAACCATATGGAATTCAGACTATTCAGATAAATTTTTAACATTCTAATTCAAATATGGTTTTTGTTTTGGTTTTGTTATTTGTAAAAGGTTTGACTAAGAAACGGAATTGACCTTAAAGCAATTCATTCATTAAAGAGATTCCATTTTTATCTTTTAACTTCACCACAGATGTTGATCAGGTACAAAAAAAAGGAATCAAACTGCTCATGCTTATAAAATTTATGTTTAATGTTTATAAATAAACAGGGGTGCACTGAAATCTGGGAAGGGTAGGCTATTAAAGAATTTTTATACCAGGTGGAGAGGCAAAAAAGTTGCACTTCTAAGAACCGTTTTAAGTTTTCTTTTTCTAGAAGAAGTTGTTATGGGGGAGGGAAATTTGTATACATCTATAGTTCTAAAGCTCTATAGCACTCAAAATATTTGAATAAATGCCAAAAATTCAAATGTCAATATTTTTCCTTTTGTTTTTGTGATTTTTGAGATATTTCACTTTGGGAGAAAATAGAACTTGCAATCGCTTGCTTTTCATTGGGAAATATTTAGCAAATAGCTGAAATAAAATGATTCTTGAAATAGGAAACAAAACCTCAATCCCTTCATTTCAAATTTCTTCTTTTTTTTAAATCTTATTTTATCACTAATATTGATCAGGAAGAAGTTGTTTGAAAAAATCTTGAGCACAGGTGTGTGTGTGTGTATGTGGAGGAGGGGGGGGGGGGTACTCTGTTTGTAGTCAAATAATCTATTTATTTAAAATTTTACATACGGCCTATGTTAAACCAATAAAAATTAAACGCAGGCCAAGATCTGTTTAACAATACTGCATTGATAAGTTGAATTAATCTTTTTTTGTTAGTTTAGCTAAAGCTTGGTGCCTTTTTCTACAATATCTTTAATTTTGACCTTTATTTATAAGTTTCAAATTTATTAGAAGCCGATTATGTGGAATGTCATCATTTAAAGTAGTCCAGGTCTTACCTGCCTTTCATAGTTAAACTATTGCAAATATGGTTCAGTCTATTTCCCCCTCCGTCTCTAGTTATACAAAATCCCTGTAGATAAGCGTTTTGATTTATGTTATTTCCCTAAAACTTTGTAACAGGCCAAAACAAATGCCAATTATTTTTGTTTGATCAATTAGTATGTTATGGTGTGTAAAATCAAACGAATGCAACTGCAGACTGTTGAGTCGAAAGTTTTGCTCGTTTGTTACCATTTAAGTATAAATCTATTACAGTTTTATGCTGTTATTTTCTGCAGGAGTAGGGCTACCAATTTCTTTAGCCTTTTAAGGCCAGAGCTGTCATTTGTTCATTACTGAAAATAGTTCAGATTTCAAACAGTGTGTTTTGTTAATTGTAATATCAACTACGACTCTGATAAAAAAAAGTTGATATTGTAAATCCTCATTTTTAGACACAAACAACATAAAATTGCAATGTAACTTTTTTATTTAATGTGTAAATGGAGTGTTGAATGGAGTTTTCCTAAGCAAACAGATTCCACCTAGGAACAAAATCGAACTTGAAATCCTTTTTTATTGGTAAATGATTTTGAATAGAAGGTTTTAAAAATTAGAGTGAGACAGTACTTGCTAAATAAGAAATGAAAAATAAATTATTGGCCGAAACAATATCTCTATCATTGGCAATATTCTGAAACTTTGCTAATACGTAAATAAATAAAAAAATTATAATGCCCGGCATATACAGTGACTTAAAACTTCAGCCTATTCAAGATATAAAAATGATTTACAAATATGACATACATATAACCAAGAAGTACCATTGGATTTTTTTTGGAAGGAAGGGGGTTAATCTTTTTTTAGTTGGGGCTACCAGTGGAAAGCATATATTTTAGCCGTTAGATAATATAAATGGATATTCTTGTGCAATTATTAATATTTATTTAAGGCTCAGAGGGGGTGGAGGTGTGTTTAGCCCTTCCCCCCTGAGGATGGATTTCCATACAGTTGAGAAGACCAAATTATAGATAGTGTTTTAAGAATATAGGAAGTCTTTGAATTGTTCTTAATGCCTTGAGATTTCGGGCTGTACAAACTTTCTTGCGCACTTTAGTATGCACTATTTTAAGGTTTATTTGACTAGTTTTAACCTGAATCTAACTAAAAAGCTTAATGCATGTTAAGCTGTGAAATTAAGTTTTTTGTGTAATTTTCTTTTAGATGATTTTGGAGAATGGGTCTTCGTTAACAATTAAAGATAAGAAGGACCTCATAACAAGAAATCTGCAGGAAGTGCTTGGTGAAGATAAGTTAGATGAGGTATTGAAAAAAAGAGACTTGAAGATTTATTGGGGAACTGCAACAACAGGGAAGCCACATGTTGCTTACTTTTTGCCAATGTCCAAAATTGCTGACTTTTTGAAGGCTGGATGCGAGGTAAATTTTAGTTTATTCTAAAAACTGAGATGCGGGTTAAAGCCAAGGCCATTCCAGGAGGAGGGAGGTTGATCCCTCCCCCCCAAACACCCTCCCTCCCTCAAATGGTGGTGTGACCCATAAAAGCGAATTAAAAGTGAATATAGACAAAAAAATTTCGTTTTTATGGCACTTGGTATTTACCAAGTGACGCATAGCGATCGCAAATTCTGCCAGTGTGTCTGTCGGTCCTGGTTTTGCTAGTTTAGACACTTCCAGATAAGTTAAGACGATGAAATTTGGCAGGTGTATCAGGGATCAGACTAGATTAAATTAGAAATAGTCGTTTCATCGATTCAACCATCTGGGGGGGGGGGAGTGTGAGGACAGTTAATTCGGAATAATTAGAAAAAATTAAGTATTTTTGACTTACGAAGGGGTGATCGGATATTAATGAAATTTGATATTTAGAAGGATATCGTATCTCAGAGCTCTTGTTTTAAATCCCAACCGGATCCGGTGACATTAGGGGGAGTTGGAGGGGAAACCTAAAATCTTGGAAAACGCTTAGAGTGGAGGGATCGAGATGAAACTTGGTTGGAAAAATGTCCTAGATACATGATTGACATAACTGGAACGGATCTGCTCTCTTTGGGGGAGGGAGTTGGGGGGGGGGGGTAATTCTGAAAAGTTAGAAACAATGAGATATTTCTAACTTACGAAGGAGTGATCGGATCTTAATGAAATTTCATATTTAGAAGGACCTCGTAACTGAGATCTCTAGTTTTAAATCCTGTCTGGATCCAGTGTCATTTGGGGGAGTTGGAGGGGGGATCGGAAATCTTGGAAAAAGCGTAGAGTGGAGAGATCAGGATGAAACTTGGTGCAAAGATTAAGCACAAGTCTGAGATACATGACTGACATAACCGGATCGGATATGCTCTCTTTGGGTGGGGGGGCGTTGGGCAATTCGGAAAATCGGAAAAAATGATGTATTTGTAACTAAAGAATAGGTCGTCAGATCTTAATGAAAGTTTATAATTAGAATGATCTTGTGCTTCAGAGCTCTTGTTTTAAATTCCAACCAGATCCGGTGACATGGGGGGGATTCGGGTATCTTTATCTTTTGAATGGGTGATGGGATATTAATGAAACTTGATATATAGAAAGATCTTTTGTCTCTGATGCTTCATTTTCAGTTTGAATCGGATGTGGGGAGATAGGGGGTCGGAGGGGGGAAACGAAATCTGGGAAAACGCGTAGACTGGAGAGATCGGGTGAAACTGGATGGGAAGAATAAGCACAAGTTCTAAATGCGTGATTGACATAATTGGAACGGATCCACTCTCTTTGGGGGGGGGGGGTGTTAATTCGGAAAAATGAGAAAAATTGAGGTATTTTGACTTAAGAACGAGTGACTGGATCTTAATGAAATTGAATGTTTAGAAGGAACTCGTGTCTCAGAGCTTTTATTTCAAATCCCGATCATATCTGTTGACATTGGGGGGAGTTGGAGGGGGAAACCGGAAATCTTGGAAAACGCTTAGAGTGGAGAGATCGGGATGAAACTTGGTGGGTAGAATAAGCAAATGTCGTAGATACGTGATTGACGTAACCGGACTCGATCTGCTCTCTTTGGGGGAGTCTATTGCTTTGGCGAGTTTGGTGCTTCTGGACATGCTAGGACGATGAAAATTGGTAGGCGTGTCAGGGACCTGCACAAATTGACTTGATAAAGTCTTTTTCCCCGATTCGACCATCTGGAGGGCTGAAGGGAGAGGAAAAACTAGAAAAAAATGAGGTATTCTTAATTTACAAGTGGATGATCGGATCCTAATGAATTTTGATATTTAGAAGGACTTCGTGTCTCACAGCTCTTATTTTAGATCCCGACCGGCATTAAACCTCTGATTTTCCTTTTCAAATCAATCTATTGATTCTTAGAATTTTTGCTAGAGCTCATGCCATATGAGCTCTTGGCTCTTCCGACCTTGTCACAAGTGCCATATGAGCTCTTAGCTCTTTTTTAGTTTTTTGTTTAATTTTCCTTGCACCCCTGAAAAATACCCCTTCTGAACAACAATTCTGGATATGGCCCTGGTATTGGAACTTTTCACAGAATACTAGTTTTATTTAAAATTGACGCCGAGTTTCAAAAGATTCATAGAGTGATCGATTATTTTTTTAAATTTGATGTAAACATGTATAAGAAAAACACAGTCGATGCTTGTATTTAAGGCTAATTACCACTGCTTTATGAAACTCATTCAAATCAGTGGTTCTCAAACTTTTTCTTGTTTTCGTATGGTGGGACCACGGAAAACTGCTGAAAAGCTTGTGGACTTTTCTATCCTAAGTTAAAAACAAACATGATTTAGTAAAGATTGAGGATGCCAAGTGTTTTTCCCAAAGGTGCCACATACTGTAGCTATATATAGTCTACTCTAATTATAACGTTTTTTCACAAACAATTATTTATTAAAAAAATACGCATTTATCTTTGTTAGGTTTAAATGCTAATGAGATGGATTCATCTGATTGACATGATTTTTTTATGTTTGATTGGGTTTTCACTCGCTTAACTCTTCTGTAGCTTGTTTAAAAGTTAGTTTTGAATATAATTTTAGGGGGTAAGCTGTTTTACGCTTGTACGTAGTTGCAAATGAGACCAACAATATTAAATCCTTCCTTGAAATATCAGGAATGGACTTTGCCACAGTAATAAGTAAGTAATAAGAATATATGACAATTTGTACGGTACTATCGTATCGAATTCGTAGTCCCCTACAGGCAGTCTACCACAGGCTGAGAATCGCTGATTTATAAGAAAAATATTTTTCTCTGTCTTTAATAGGATATTTATTCAAATTTCTACTTGTCAGTTAATTAAAAAGTAGTATTGCGCCTATTGAATTCAGAATAATTTATTTTTCATTCTAAGTAAAAGATGTGAATTTTGAGAAAAGATTTTTAATATAGTTTTGGATTTTGGGATGTCCGAAATTTTTTCTTTTCTTATTATCACATATTAGTTCTAAAAATGATTTCAAGAAAAAGAGTTTTTGAAAACAACAAAAGGTGATATTAAAGCCTAAAGTAAATAGAAATGTCATATAACGTATTTCAAATTTACTTTTGAGTCGTGGAATGTCCAAAAGTATTTTGTTTTCTCTTTTTGTCTATTTTTTGGAGGGAATAGAAGCGGTTATTTAAACTTGCCTTTTTATAGTGGGCTGACAATATAAACATGGCTCAACCAGCCTTGTAAATTTTTCATTTATATGATTTATCTAAAGAACTGTCTCGGTGACTGATTAAAGTCTTGCCTCGGTTTCTTAGAAAACAATCATAATGCCCCGTTTATTTCTGCTCCACAAACCAAAGATGTACAACAGCTTAAAAGCGTATGGTTTAGAACCTTAAACAGGCAACTGTGCTTTCGAATGATTCAGTTCGATCGTTTTTCGTTAAAAAAGGAAAAATCCCCGGGAAGCATATTGTTTATTAAGGCAAAATTAAGAAGATAAACAATTTTACTTTATTTAATTTTTCTCAGTTGAAGTCTTTTTGTTCAATTCTTCTGAAACAAGTTAGTTTTATGAAGCAATATCAGTTTTTTCCTTCTTCTTGCTGTATAACTCAACTACTGTTTTAATCAAGAGGAAAAATTAGACTAGTGTAGCATTTGAATATGTAATATTGTTTACCTTTATATTGTCGTAGGTTTGGCATCGATTATGGGGGAGATATTTCCCCTACCAAACTTTCCCTTTCAATCGTGGAATTAGCATAATTTGTGATAAACTGATACTAAATGTAGTATATTTCTGCTCATATAACTTTTCACTATGTTCCAATTTATGCGCCAGATAATTTGTAGTATGGTAGGCCTTTACATCCTTCCTCTTCGAGGCTGTAAATGTCAGTTGTATTTTTTTTAAGGTGTCAACAGAGACATTCTCAGCGAAAGTTTCCCCAGGAAGGTCATTACAAGCTGGATACCGAATGAAGTGGTTCCTCAGATAGTCGACTCTTGGGCTAACCCTTCCTTTTTAGGAAAAGGAAGGGTTAGCCAAAGGAAAACCCTAAAAGGGTTTTCCTTTTAGGGGGATTTGCCTATTTTGGCTTTTTCAGATGGTCGAAGAGCGTTTCAGGGGTATCAGTATACAATAGGCATCCATATTTGGCGATATGTCTGATACAAGTCCTGTAAAGAAGGTAGTTTGTTGGGCGGGAGAAGATTTTTGAGGCCAAAAGTAACCCCATCTTCCTTGTCCAGGATTTTCTCATCTGATCGATGTGGGTGTTCCAAGACAGGTTTGTGGGAAGCTAATTCCCAGGAGATGGAGCTCTGTCTACATCCTGCATAATTTCTGCATAAAATAAGTGCGTGGCACCTGATATGCCTTGCTTCATTAATTGGCGATATGTGACAATTATGTCCAAGTCCTTTAGCCAGCGTAAAGAGGTGAAAAAACCTGATTTGGTGTTCATGGACCTCCCGCTTTGTGAAATGACGAAAGAACAATGTACACTAAAGAGCCCAAAATCAGCATTATAGTGGTCTTGAGAACAACCACAGGTTTGGTGATGGCCTAAGCTACTGACAGTAGTGAGTGGTATCATGAGAGATGTCAGGCTCTTTATGCGAGGCCAAAGGCCCTAGCGATGTGAGCCAGGAGAAAAAATTCTATAAAGGTAACTCTTTGTTGGCTACAGAACTTTAAACCTGGCTGTCTGCTTGTCTGTTAATAATTATAAAATTAATAATAGTAAAAAACAGATGTGTCTATAGGTGTAACTTTTCCTCTGTTCTTAACAGTGAGCTGAACTCATCAAACTAGAAGTAGAAAAAGTAACACATGCTAATTCTGGAACCCCGAGAGTCTAAATATGCTAGAAATATCCAAGAATTATAAACAAAAACAGATTAGAAAAAAGACAAAAAAACTGGGAATGTAACATCATCGTAACAAGTGTGCGATGGCTGAAGGCTTGAGATGCCAACTGTAGGGTAAGAGGAGGTACGTGACGTCAGGGAATATTTTCGAAGGCCGAAAGCCACATTGATTAGAGGGAGGTGGTTTTTGATATTATATTTAACCATAAAAATACAATACGTGTGTTTTGTTTTTCGAACTATAAAATAAACCGACCTAATCAAGCTAGAAACGTGAAAATTTATGCAGAATCATCTTGGAATGATGAAGATCTGAAAAAAAAAACTCGAACTAATAAACCTGAACAGAGTAGGGTGAAGGAGTACCGTTATTAGACCTTTGGAATGCAGGTAGCTTGTGTTGCGATGAGTTGCCGTAGGTAATAACACATTTATAATCTGGAGTACACATCATAATATTATAACTTAAAAATAAATAATTATCCATCCCCTTCCTAAAAGTCAAAACACTGCAACTAAAGAAAACGCAAGCCTAAATAACGTTTTTTATTTTCTGCTTCACTAATATATTTACAAACCTGAAAGATCGCCCTTTTTAGAGTTATCTGCAGGATCACTGGGAACTTAAGGATTTCACCCTAAAAAATTACTCCTAAAGTAGTTGTAGTCGTGATAGTTAGTCTACGCAGTTGTGAAAACTTGTGCTGACTTTTGAAACAGTTTCGTATAATATAAAAATATGGATTTTCTCTTATTCAGAAGTCTTCAGATGGGGATTGAAGAATTGGCCTAGGAAGGCTCTTGCATCCCGCTGACAAATGGGACAGCCAAGTCTTTTTTCGCTTATGTCATTGAAACGATGTTGTAATTTCCAGTTCTACGTCTTATAATATTTTTAGGAAAAGAATTCTCTACCAAAAGTGTTGATTTGTTTAGCTCAGATTGTAAAAAGGTTTCCAGGTTGTGGCTTATGACTTCACTACTCTTCTTCTTCATCTTAATTACACATTTTTGTGCGTATTGTTTTCACAAATTGTCAATATTGTTGCTCTTTAATCACGACCAGAGGGCATGTCTAAGAACATGAACTGTGCATTACCAAGTTTAAGAGCTGCGCTACAGCTATGTAACTGTTAGCCAAATTCGCCTTATTTTTTAAGAAATGGTACAGTAGAACAGAAATACAAACTCACAAAAATATTGGATAGGTGGGTTAGGATTTTTAATTTCTTATTTTTTTAAATGAAGACACGGAAAATACATTTTTTTTTAAATCAAGGGAGAGGGGTAATTTAGTGCTTTCTGTGAAAATCTGAAAAAACACCTTTCAAAATCTAGAGCCCTCCTCCCTACTTAATACCCATGATCCAGAAAGGAAAACAAAACAGAAGTTGATTATTTTAATTTTGCGTTCAGTCTGTTCAAATTTTGATTTTAGGTTACGATTTTATTTGCTGATCTGCACGCTTATCTTGATAACATGAAAGCGCCATGGGAATTGCTACAACTGCGGACTAAATACTATGAGGCTGTCATAAAATCCATGCTGAAAGCCCTTGGTGTCTCCCTTGAAAAACTGAAGTTTGTTCAAGGTACGGAGTATCAATTGTCGAGAGAATACACTTTAGATGTCTATAAATTGGCTAGTCTGGTGACCGAACATGATGCTAAAAAAGCTGGTGCTGAAGTTGTCAAGCAAGTTCATCACCCTTTATTGTCTGGCCTTCTTTATCCTGGTAATGTTTCTTTTTTCTACCTTTGTTTTTATTTACTTTTCTTTCTCTTCTTCTTCTTCTCTTTTTACATTGCATATATTGTCTGAAACTTTACTCTGCAAATTCGATCTGGTTTCCTCTTTTTTTTTATTTATTTTTCACCTATTCCTGTAAATCAACAAAGAGCTAGGTGAAAAATAAATAAAGAAAAGAAAATACTAGGTCAAAGGTTAATAAAGAGCTCAAACGAAGTACAAAGTCAAGCTTATGATTCAGTTTTTACTGTATTAGGTAATTTTACCTATAAATAAACCTTGATCCCAAAACTGGAAGCCAACGGGTTATAAAATAGAAATACATTCCGACCTATACCGAGACATTACCTGTCAAAGCTGATTCCCAAAATTTCACCATCCGTAGTGAATTGTAAAATTTCTTGAAATGCTTTGCTACTGCCTGTGGGTTTTGGACTTCAGATTGGTTCAAAGATCGAATGCTCAAGAGTTCGTATCTTTCTCTACTAAAATAGCAACTGAAGGAACTGGCCCTAGAGCAAGAGAATCAGTTAAATAGTGTAATAATATGTGTCATTGCTATCTAACAACTGCCAAGTTGGTGTTAGTGTTTGCGAATTTTGTGAAGTTTGTGTCATTGGTAGCTGCCAAGTCATGTCAGATGGAGGGTATCTTAAAATTTTAGCCTCTTTGCTTTTGATCTAAGTTTTAGAGGAATTGGTGAAGAACTTCTAGCACGAGAGTGGCCTTCTAGGAAAGAAGTTAGTTACGCTGCCTTTGAAGCTACTCTAGCTCAATATCAAAACACAAAAGCTTGTCGTTTAAAGATGTGACGTGAACTAACTTGGGTGAGATAAGGAAAATCATACGTAACACAGTTGAAGACTGGATGATTTGGTATCCAAATTTCGGAATCTTAGTGATACTTGCAAAATTTTATATGGGAAAGCCAAATTACGAATTTGTGGGTATGATCAGTTTCCGTCTGATAAAGGCTCAGACTTTTTTGTGTGCCTGGTAGTTTTTTCCTACCGGATTGTGCCTGTTATCGTTTTTTCAAGTATTATTTAACAAAGGAATTCTGCAGCATACCGCAGTTGTTTTCTTGCTTTTTACCAGTGAAGATCCAAGAAAGTTTTAGATTTTAACTTGGTAAATTGTTGCGGAATTGATTTAGTTTCAACCAGTACCTTTTTTGTTCTTTACTTTTGACTAATTGATTCATGTTTGTGATAACAAAATTGACCGACTAAGGACTGTTATGTGATTTGACTTGAATTTATTGAGAATTCTTGTATGGTACAATGACACTGGCATGAAATACAGTTCCCTATTTCTACTGCCCTGTCTTTAATTTTGTGCAAAAGGTACTAAATTAGGCTATTTACGATGATTTAATGACAAATATGGAATCAAAGTTTTCCATTTCAGCGATATAGCTTATTCCAGACAACTTATGTAATTAAATTGCTTTCCTAATGAGATGTTAAGGAAATGGTATTGTGCGAACGCGTCCTTAAATAGTATCTGGGACATTGCTTCACCTCTAAAAAATACAATAGTGAGGGCATTTGCATCCCAGATTCGTCATGCGTCAGCCGTAAGAATTTTCCATTATTCATGCCAGTGCTTTCTTTAGGCTAAATAAATCTGTCAACAATTGCGTGCTTGAGATTAACTCCTTCATTGAATGTGTTTTATGCCCAGCCCTGTGTCCCAGCCTGATCGTATCCGGATTACTAGTTTCGTTCCATAACTACTCGTGTGCCGTCATTCTTAAAATACCTCTTTGGATTTAAATAATTTAAAAAACATTCCACTAAACAAGTTTTTCAATGAAAGTAAAGAGCTCCATTAAGCCAAATACGAGCAGAATCTTCCAAGCGTAAAACTACCAAAAATCATCGTCAATAAATAAATTAAACCCAAAATGAACAGAAATTACAATAAATAACAGTCAAACTCAAAACGAGGAAAAATTAACATGCGTAGTGCTAACAACCCCCATGCGTTCTCAAGACTAGGACATAATTTGCAATTTATTGAAAAAAAAAATTACCGTGGATTGTCAGTTTAGCATACATATGCTGATATTTATAAAAAAAAGTTTTAATAACTTTTTATTTAAAAAAAAATGAGAAAACATTTAAACTGTAGTTTGTTTTCAGTAAAGCGCAAATTATGTCCTGATCTTCAGAAGGCATGGGGGCTGTCAGCCGTACTCTTGCTAATTTTTGCTTGTTCTGTGTTTGATTCCATTGTAATTTCTGTACGATTTGAGTTTTGTTTATTTATTGTTTTTGATTTGTTGTAGTTTTGCGCTCACAAAATTGTTTGACTTTATCTTTGCAACATTTGGCTTAATGAAGCTCTTTACTTTCTTTGAAAAACATGTTTTGTGGAAAAGCTTTTTTTGAATTAATTTCTATACATTAGTTGTATATGATGTTGATCATATGCCCTTTTTGAAAACCTGCATACATATATTTTTTTTTTTATTGAAACTCCCCCTAAACGGTCCCTAAAAGTTGCCACCTTAATACCCGTATCGTCATGAGCCATACTAATTGTAGCGGTAGTATTAATAGTATGCGTGTAGTGCATTCTGGCTAGTTCGAGATCCGCCACAACTTACCCTTAAAGGTCTAACTTAACATATGTAAGCCGTTCTTAAGTTATTGCTTTCTCCCCTTTTTGAACATCTACATGCTCATAGTATGTTTTGATTTGGATTGTGTAGTAGCGATAGTAGCAGCATGTGCATAATACTTTTGGTTTTTTCAACATCCCCTTCAACAGACGCTGAATTTTTTCACTTAATACCATCAACCGTTCCTGAAGCATTTCAGATGCGTCCTCTTGACAAACTGTATGGACATAGTGTTTTTCGATTAGTTCCGTACAGTTGCAATATATTCCAAATTTTTGCCTTAATATCCCTAATTTCAATAGCAGCAATAGTAGTAGTAGCATCAGAATTAATAGTAGTAGCCTTAGCTTTAGTGGCAGTAGTAATAGTAGAAGTAGTAATAATAGTAGCAGCAGTAGTGGTATGAGTATAAGCAGTAGCGTTTGGATGCAAATATTTCCCTTTGGTTAGATCCCCCCCCCCACAAAAACCTCTGTTAGTTTAACTTTCGCACATTAAAATACTCCTAAGGTATTGCTGTTACGTTTTTATGCCAACCTATATACAGTTATAAATAAGTCCCCCCCCCAAAAAAAAACCTTGAAAATTTCACCTTCGTACCCTTAGTAAGTAGTAGTAGTACCTTAGTAAGTAGTAGTAGTAGTAGTAGTAGTAGTAGTAGTAGTAGTAGTAGTAGTAGTAGTAGTAGTAGTAGTAGTAGTAGTAGTAGTAGTAGTAGTAGTAGTAGTAGTAGTAGTAGTAGTAGTAGTAGTAGTAGTAGTAGTAGTAGTAGTAGTAGTAGTAGTAGTAGTAGTAGTAGTAGTAGTAGTAGTAGTAGTAGTAGTAGTAGTAGTAGTAGTAGTAGTAGTAGTAGTAGTAGTAGTAGTAGTAGTAGTAGTAGTAGTAGTAGTAGTAGTAGTAGTAGTAGTAGTAGTAGTAGTAGTAGTAGTAGTAGTAGTAGTAGTAGTAGTAGTAGTAGTAGTAGTAGTAGTAGTAGTAGTAGTAGTAGTAGTAGTAGTAGTAGTAGTAGTAGTAGTAGTAGTAGTAGTAGTAGTAGTAGTAGTAGTAGTAGTAGTAGTAGTAGTAGTAGTAGTAGTAGTAGTAGTAGTAGTAGTAGTAGTAGTAGTAGTAGTAGTAGTAGTAGTAGTAGTAGTAGTAGTAGTAGTAGTAGTAGTAGTAGTAGTAGTAGTAGTAGTAGTAGTAGTAGTAGTAGTAGTAGTAGTAGTAGTAGTAGTAGTAGTAGTAGTAGTAGTAGTAGTAGTAGTAGTAGTAGTAGTAGTAGTAGTAGTAGTAGTAGTAGTAGTAGTAGTAGTAGTAGTAGTAGTAGTAGTAGTAGTAGTAGTAGTAGTAGTAGTAGTAGTAGTAGTAGTAGTAGTAGTAGTAGTAGTAGTAGTAGTAGTAGTAGTAGTAGTAGTAGTAGTAGTAGTAGTAGTAGTAGTAGTAGTAGTAGTAGTAGTAGTAGTAGTAGTAGTAGTAGTAGTAGTAGTAGTAGTAGTAGTAGTAGTAGTAGTAGTAGTAGTAGTAGTAGTAGTAGTAGTAGTAGTAGTAGTAGTAGTAGTAGTAGTAGTAGTAGTAGTAGTAGTAGTAGTAGTAGTAGTAGTAGTAGTAGTAGTAGTAGTAGTAGTAGTAGTAGTAGTAGTAGTAGTAGTAGTAGTAGTAGTAGTAGTAGTAGTAGTAGTAGTAGTAGTAGTAGTAGTAGTAGTAGTAGTAGTAGTAGTAGTAGTAGTAGTAGTAGTAGTAGTAGTAGTAGTAGTAGTAGTAGTAGTAGTAGTAGTAGTAGTAGTAGTAGTAGTAGTAGTAGTAGTAGTAGTAGTAGTAGTAGTAGTAGTAGTAGTAGTAGTAGTAGTAGTAGTAGTAGTAGTAGTAGTAGTAGTAGTAGTAGTAGTAGTAGTAGTAGTAGTAGTAGTAGTAGTAGTAGTAGTAGTAGTAGTAGTAGTAGTAGTAGTAGTAGTAGTAGTAGTAGTAGTAGTAGTAGTAGTAGTAGTAGTAGTAGTAGTAGTAGTAGTAGTAGTAGTAGTAGTAGTAGTAGTAGTAGTAGTAGTAGTAGTAGTAGTAGTAGTAGTAGTAGTAGTAGTAGTAGTAGTAGTAGTAGTAGTAGTAGTAGTAGTAGTAGTAGTAGTAGTAGTAGTAGTAGTAGTAGTAGTAGTAGTAGTAGTAGTAGTAGTAGTAGTAGTAGTAGTAGTAGTAGTAGTAGTAGTAGTAGTAGTAGTAGTAGTAGTAGTAGTAGTAGTAGTAGTAGTAGTAGTAGTAGTAGTAGTAGTAGTAGTAGTAGTAGTAGTAGTAGTAGTAGTAGTAGTAGTAGTAGTAGTAGTAGTAGTAGTAGTAGTAGTAGTAGTAGTAGTAGTAGTAGTAGTAGTAGTAGTAGTAGTAGTAGTAGTAGTAGTAGTAGTAGTAGTAGTAGTAGTAGTAGTAGTAGTAGTAGTAGTAGTAGTAGTAGTAGTAGTAGTAGTAGTAGTAGTAGTAGTAGTAGTAGTAGTAGTAGTAGTAGTAGTAGTAGTAGTAGTAGTAGTAGTAGTAGTAGTAGTAGTAGTAGTAGTAGTAGTAGTAGTAGTAGTAGTAGTAGTAGTAGTAGTAGTAGTAGTAGTAGCAGTAGTAGCAGTAGTAGTAGTAGTAGTAGTAGTAGTAGTAGTAGTAGTAGTAGTAGTAGTAGTAGTAGTAGTAGTAGTAGTAGTAGTAGTAGTAGTAGTAGTAGTAGTAGTAGTAGTAGTAGTAGTAGTAGTAGTAGTAGTAGCAGTAGCAGTAGTAGTAGTAGTAGTAGTAGTAGTAGTAGTAGTAGTAGTAGTAGTAGTAGTAAATGTAGCAGTGATAGTAGTATTAGTAGTAGCGTGAACATTCGGCCTTTTTGACCATGTACGCTCTTTTGACACTGTAAATGTACATAGCACCTTTTTATTCAGTTCAGATTTCCCCTAAATATCTGAAATGGAGCAGTGTCTTTGCAGTAGTGGTGGTGGTTATAGGTCTAGTGGTATGATTTTCTGAAAGTTCGAAATTAATATGCCCAGTCATTTTTGGGTTACGCCCTCTTGAAAATCCGCAGACAAGTAATGTGTTTTGATTTAGGTGAATAATGCGCTTAATATTCTCTGAAAGGCTCACCTGAAAGCCCTTCATCTTTTTGGAAAGTATAATTCAAAATAGACACCTTTCTCATTAACATATACTAAATGTAAACAATGAACAAATTGCCCCGAAGACTGTGGGGATGTTGATATCCCCTAAGACATAATTAATACATCTTTAAACAATACTGAAGAAAATAGCTTTCTTAAAATCTTGATCAGATGTGTTCTGGCGAGTGATAGATTTGGAGGGGATGACTGCCCTCTGTTTACTTTTAACTCTTAAAAAGGGCTCTAGAACTTCCGATTTCCAATCAAATAAGCCCCATCTGTTCCGCAATTTATACAACCACCCATTCCATAAAAACCTTATATGCCCCGGGGCGTAACTTGCCACCCTTGTCCCTGGTCTTTGGGGGGGGGGTTGTGAACACCTTGAAGACAATGTTATATGTTCTATGGACTATTGCTGCCCTCCATTACTTTTGACTCTTAAAAATGACCTAGAACTGTAAATTTCCAATTAAATGAGCCTCCTCTAAAGTTCAAACAACCACTCGTTCTATAAAAAAAACTTTTATGAACCCGGGGCATAACTAACACACATTGCTTCCAGACTCTTTGGGGTTGTCTCAACTCCAAAAGCCTTGTTATGGGATCTTTGAACGGTATCTGAAAATTTGTATCAGATGCATTTCGGGAAAATACGACGTATGTGTGTGTGTTTGTGTGTGTGTGTGTGGGGGGGGGGGTTTCTGCCCTTCGGTCACTTTAACTTTCAAAAAGAGCTCTAGAACTTCTGATTACCAATCCAATGAGCTCCCCTCCCAAGTTTATATGACCAATATTTCTATAAAATCCTTATATGTCTCTCAGGGTATCACTTACAACCCTTGCCCTGAATGCTTTGGGTGTGGGGGGGGGCTCCATCCTCTAAGACTAATTTCCGGACCTTTCAACTACGCTGAACAAAATGGCTACCTCAAAATTGTCATTGGATGTTTCTGGGGAAATGATGGGCATGGGAGGAGGGTTGGTTGCCCTCTAATCACTTTTGACTATTAAAAAGGGCCCTAACCCTATCAGTGCCCTGGTCTAATCAAAAAAATAAATTGATAATACATTGTGCCCACATCGCTTTTCACTTAGGCAGCGACATTGCGCTGCCTTTGACATGACCCTGTTCTCCAGTAAGCTAAACTTGATAGTTTTGAAGGTCTCTTTAAAGCAAAATCTTGCTAGATGTCATTGGGTTGTAAAAACCTACAGGTTCAGCCTCTAATCTTGTTAAGCTTGTTTTTGAAAGTCTTCCAAATTTATCAACTAAGTCAATTGACAATACACTTTGTTTGAGATATCCCAGATACCGATATCTCACCTGATCCTGAATATCTAACATCGGACCTTGAAAGTGCTGTAAAAACAGTAAATTCAAGAAGCTTCAAACTTGAGTTGGATTGAGCCTCCATGGTTTGTGATTTTTCTCTTGGTCTTTCCTTTGGGTCTGAATTTTTTGCAATTAAGTAGTATCAGCCTCAGTTTCTGCTGTCAATCTCACGACTACTCGAGTCCTTCTTGCCCACTTCTTTCAACATTAAGTAAGTGTTCTCGAAGTTCTGGTTCACACCAGAACTAATGATTAATGAGTAATCCTAATGATTAATATGCATTGACTGTATTCCCAAAATGGGCCAATTGTGCCGACAATTATTTTTAATAAAAATTTCTTTAGATGTGAATTTACCAAGGCCCCACGTCCAATAATCACAAATGGACAAATGTCCAATAAAGTTTACTTGTCTAAGACTCAATGGCGCTAACGATTTATTAAAATACTTTGGGAAAATAATATTTCCGTAATGATAAGATGATAACCTAATCGTAGACAGCGCTATTTAGACCTGGGCACTTCATATCGAAGGATTTGTCGTAGATGCTTAGAAAAGGGCGCATTCAATTGTAATTTGAAACGGCTAGTGCCATTTTTAATAGTCAAAAGTGATTGGATGGCAACTAACCTCTCTCCCACGTCCTCTATTCTCCCACACATACGATCAAAATTTTGAGATAGTCATTTTATTAAACGTAGTTGAAGGTCCGGAAATTTTGTCTTTGAAAATGACACCCCCCCCCCACTTCCCACACACAGCCCTCGGGGCAAGGGTTGTAAGTCATGCCCTGAGGGCATACAAGGTTTACATAGAGTGATCATATAAACTTTGGAGGGAATTTATTAGATTGGTAATTGGAAGTTTTAGTCCCTATTTTAAGATTCAGATAATCGGAGGATAGATACCCTCCCCCCACACCTCGTATTTTCCTGAAATTCATCTGATAAAAATTTTGAGATGGCCGTTTGTTGTAGTAGAAACTTCGAAAAAGACTCATTCGTTTGGAAATTGAAGGGACTTGTGCCCCTTTTAATAGCCGAAAGTGATTGGAGGGCAACTAACCCTCCTTTCATGCCCGCCATTTCACCAAACACATCAAATCAAAATTTTGAGATAGCAATATTGTTCAGTGATGGTATAAGGTCTGGAAATTATGTCTTTGTGGATAACAACCCCCCTCTACAGCCCCCATGGCAAGGGTTGTAAGTTACACCCTGGAGGCATATAAGGTTTCTTATAGAAATGTTGTTCGAATAAACTTTGAAAGGGGCTCATTGGACTGTAATCAGGTTTCGCTAATGCCCTTTTTAATATTCAAAGTGTTCCTCCCCCCATACACACACCTTGTGTTTTCTCGAATGAGATGACCATTTGTTGTCGTAGAAACTTCAAAAAATGCTCGTTTGGTTGGAAATTGAAAGGACCTTGTTTTAATAATCAAAAGCGATTGAAGGGCAACAAGCCCCCCCCCATCAATTCCCAAAACATATCTAATCAAAATTTGAGGTAGCGATTTTGTTCAGCCTAGTTAAAAGGTCTGGGAATTATATCTTTGAGAATGACAGCCCCCCTCCCCCACAACCCTCAGCGCAAGAGTTGTAAGTTATACCCCGAGGACATATAAGGCTTTCGTGGAAAGGTTGGTCGTATAAACTCTAGAGAGGGTTCTTTGGATTGGAAATCAGATGTTCTATTTCCTTTTTTAAGAGTCAAAGTGATCAGGGGCTGCCCCCTCCTACGTCATATTTTCTATAAATGCATCCGATTGAAATCTTGAGATAGCGATTCGTTCAAAAATCGTCCAAAGATCATATAATAAAGCCTTTGGGGTGGGCAGAATCCACCAGAATCTGGGCGTAAGGGTTGTAAGTTATGCCTCAGGGCATATAGGTTTTTATGAAAGGGGTGGCAAAGTGAACTTTAGAAGAGGCTCATTTAATTTGAAATGTATAGTTTTAGTTCTCTTTTAAGAGTCAGACAGGACGGAGAGCAACTAGCGCCCCTCCCTGACATCTTATTTTCTCAAAACACATTCAGTTGAAATTGTGAGATAGCCATTTTTTGCCAATAGTCCAAAAATCATATAGTAATGTCTTTTGGGTGGGCACAATCCCCAAGAACCCACGGGCAAGGGTTGTAAATTATGCCTCGGGGCATATAAGGTTTTTCCGGAACGGGTGGTCGTATTAGCTTTGGATCGGATGGAGCTCATTTTATTGGAAGTCCGAAATTTTAGTGCCCTTTTTAAGAGTAAGAAATTGTGGAGGGCGATCAGCCCAACCCCCACCCCCCCAAGACTATTATTCCCCAAAATATATCCGATCGAAATTTTAACAAACCTATGTTGTTCAGTCTTTTTGAAAGGTCCAGTAATTATGTCTTTGGGATGTCAACCTCCCCACAGTCCTCAGGACAAGGCTAGGCAATCTGTTCATTGTTTACACACAGTAGACGTTATTGAGAAAGGTATGTATGTTTGAACTTTACTTTCCAAGAAGATGAAAAGCATTCAGGTGAGCATTTGCGAGAATGTTTTGAACTAAAAACACGTTATATGTAAAAGGATCTTCAAAGGGGTGTAACGCTGGAATAACTGAGTATATTAATTAGGAAATTTCAGGAAATGATTAGGGAGATGATCAAAAAGGCAATATTTGCATGCTACCAATACTACTACAACTACAACCACTACTACTACCAGACCAGTCTATGTACAGTATTGAAGGGAAATTCGAGCTAAATCAAAAGACGATATGTGCATGCAAATTGTCAAAATAACGTATATCAAGAATTGATATGGGTATTAAGTTAGAAGTCTCGGAGAATGCTTAAAGGGAAAGATCATCTCTCCAAAAGGCAACATGCGCACGCTCTGTTAATAATACTATTACTACTTCACTAGTACTGTATTTACTACTACTATTACTTTCTATCGATACTACTTGTAAGGCTAAAAGCACTGAGAGGAAAATATGATAACATACAGGCTATCAAAATGACATCAGCTATGTCATAGCAACGGCTAAGTGTGTTTAGTTCCAACCTCTAAAACTTATGAGAAGAATATTCTACTGATCAAAAGGCAATATGCTAATACTGTTACTAGTAATGTTAATACTACTACTATGACTGCTTCTACGACTATGCCTAGGGGTATGAAGGTGAAATTGTTAATGAATTTTGAGGGGGGATGTGAACTGAATCACAGCACGCCGTCTGTGTGCTGGTCGTCAAAAGGGTGTAACAGGAATATGTTGTTAACAATTTTGTGTGTGAAGTTAAAACTAACACGGCTTGTTGTGAGGGATGTTGAACTAACCAAAAGAAAATATTTTCATCCTAATACTACTGCTTCTACTCATACTACTACTACTATTACTATTATTACTACTTCTATTACTATTATTACTACTTCTATTACTACTACTGCCACTAAAACTGAGGCTACTACAATTAAGTCTACTGCTAATACTACTAATAATAAGATATTAAGGTGAAACATTTTGTATGTGCAGTAACTAAACGGAACTAAATCGAAACACACTATGCACACACAGGTTATCAAGCGGACGCATCAGAAATGCTTCAAGAACGTTTGATGGTAGCTGAAACTTTCAGCGTGCGTTGAAGGGGATGTTGAAGAAACCAAAGATGCTATACACATACTGCCACAAATGCTGCTACAACTATTGCTACTGTACAATCTAAGGGTTTTAAGGTGAAGCTTTCAAGGAATATTTAGGCGGATGTTGAACTAAATCAAAACAAACTATGGGCATGTGGACTTTCAAAAAGGTGACGCAGGTATCTGAAGAAAAATTATATTATTAAGTTAGACCTGTAAGGGTAAGTTTTGGGGGGCTTTGAACTAGCCAGAAGGCACTATATATACTTTTACTACTACCACTTCAATTACTGTAACTAATGGCACTATGGGTATTAAGGCGAAATCTTTAGGGAAAATTAAGGAGAAGTTTCAATTAGACGAAGAAACTGTGCATGTAGATTTTCAAAAGGGCATATAAACAGTATCATAGACTACACCAGTCTATAATTGCTAGAAATATTGTTGAAAATTTTAAAGGAGCTAATGCGATTCAAAATTAAAAGTTCTGGTGCCCTTTTTGAGAGTAAAAAGAGATTGGAGGGCAAACAGCCTTTCTCTTAAGCCCATTCATTTTCCAAACGCATCCAGTAAACATTTTGAGACAGTTATTTTGTTCAGCATAGTAGAACGGTCCAGGAATTATGTCTTTAGGAATATTGGGTATGCCAACTCCCCCACAATCGTGCAATTGGCCCATTATGCTTTACACCTAAATGCTGCTTTAAACTAAATCAAAAGACATTGTGGTTATGGTTATGGTAAGAAGACGCCTCAGCAATATATCGAGAACCACTGCCAGTATTAAGTTTAAACTTTTGGGGCTAATACTATTACTACTTCTGCTCTTACAAATAAATAAGGAGAGTGTTAGTGTATACAGGTTGTCATAGTGCATAGCTAGGACCTTTTGGGAATGATATTGTTTTATTTTTCAGGTCAACTTCGGGGGTTTTAAATTGGGTTAAAAGATACTGAAATTCTTGAAAGATACTTGAAGATATTGAAAATTCTTGAAAAAGTTTCTCCAAGATATAAATAGCAACCCAAGCTACGGATTCTTACAGAATAAACTTAAAAGATACAAAATATTGTTTTTTTCCCATGAAAATGACTATGTCAATAAAAAACGAACAGAAATTAATTTATAAAACTTCCACAAAACAAGTTCCACTGAGAATGAACGTAGACAATAGAAATCCCAAAAATGATCACTGAGACTCCTCAGTCTATTGTTCCATGCTTTGTTCGATTAAATAAAAAAAAACTAATTTTTTTAGCTGAAAGTAAGGAGCGACATTAAAACTTAAAACGAACAGAAATTACTGCGTATATGAAATGAGTTGTCCCCTCCGCAATCCCTCGGTCTTTACGCTAAAGCTTTAAATTGTTTTAAAAAGTAGAATTGTGGCAGAGTCAAACTTTAGCGTAAAGAGCGAGGGATTGCGGAGGGGACAACTCATTTCATATACGGAGTAATTTCTGTTCGTTTTAAGTTTTAATGTCACTCCTTACTTTCAGCTAAAAAAATTAGTTTTTTTTTATTTAATTTCTGAACGTTTTTGAATTAATGCATGTTTGGTTTTGGCTCTCCGCACATAAATTATTAAAATGAAATTTGTATATTAATTCCTTTTTTTGGCTAAATGGCTTTCCCTTAGTTTTGATCAGACAATTTTGAGAAATAAGGGGTGGAGAAGGAGGCCTAGTTGCCCTCTAATTTTTCGGTTACTTAAAAAGGCAACTAGAACTTTTAATTTTTAACGAATGTTTTTATTAGTAAAAAATATACGTAACTTAATAATTAACTTACGTAACAAACTTTCATAACCTTATATTTTTATTATGTATACGAGGGGGTATGTACCCTCGTTAATACCTCGCTCTTTACACTAAATCGTAAGTTTTGTCCCAATTCTTTAAGAATGACCCCTGAATCAGAAAGGCCGTAGAATAGATAGTTGAAATTACTAAAAATACTTTAGCATAAAGAGCAAGGTATTTATCTCCTCCTAAATACCTCGCTCTTTATGCTAAAGTATTTTTAGAACCCCTCATATGCGTAATAATCTCTGTTCATTTTAAGTTTCAATGCTACTTCTTCCTTTCATTTGAAAAAAACGTTTTCATGTTTATTTTTCATTGTTTTCTTATAGTAATGCTAGAGAATCCTGCGCCCTTGTCATTGAATTTTTCTTCCCCCATGACAGATTCCTCCAAGGAAAGATCCTCCAACATAGCCCCCTCTCCTCAGCCCCACCCCAAACAAAATAAAATCCCCCTGAAAACGTCTGTACACTTCCCAATAACCATTACTATATGTAAACAATGGTCAAAGTTTTTAACTTGCAGCCCCTCCCCCAGGGATTGTGGGGGAGTAAGTCATCCCCAAAGACATAGTTATTATGATTTTCGACTATGCTGAACAAAATGGCTATATCTAAATTTTGATCCGTTGACTTTGGGAAAAAAATGAGCGTGGGAGGGGGCCTAGATGCCCTCCAATTTTTTTGGTCACTTAAAAAGGGCACTAGAACTTTTAATTTCCGTTAGAATGAGCCCTTTTGCGGCATTATAGGACAACTTGGTCGATACGATGACCCCTGGGAAAAAAAAAAAAAAAAAAAAAAAACAAACAAACAAATAAACACGCACCCGTGATTTGTCTTCTGGCAAAAAATACAAAATTCCACATTTTTGTAGATAGGAGCTTGAAACTTCTACAGTATAGTTCTCTGATACGCTGAATCTGATGGTGTCATTTTCGTTAAGATCCTACGACTTTTAGGGGGTGTTTCCCCCTATTTTCCTAAATAAGGCAAATTTTCTCAGGCTCGTAACTTTTGATGGGTAAGACTAAACTTGATGAAACTTATATATTTAAAATCAGCATTAAAATGCGATTCTTTTGATGTAGCTATTGATATCAAAATTCAATTTTTTTGAGTTTTGGTTACTGTTGAGCCGGGTCGCTCCTTACTACAGTTCGTTACCACGAACTGTTTGATAATAATTTATCATTGTTCGATAGTAAATTCGAATTTATATAAACACAATAAATAAGAATTTATTGCTCAATAATAAATACGGTAGACTAATGAGATACCAACCTTTTTTCATAACAAATAAAGTCTAATTTAGAAAAATATATTGTGGAATAATATTTTTGAACCATACTCAAGGTTCATCTAAGCTTGAGAGAACTTTAGCCCTCTTTACATAATCTATTGTGGAAATACCCTAAGTAGCTTTGCGATTTTTACTTTGCTACTATTTTTCAGAAATTATTGCGAGACTTGTTTAATTTATTTAACTGCTGTTTTTCATCTTCAAGGTCTACAAGCCTTAGACGAAGAATATTTGAAGGTTGACGCTCAGTTTGGAGGAGTTGACCAGAGAAAGATTTTCACGTTTTCAGAGAAGTATTTGCCTGCCCTTGGATATGCTAAAAGAATTCATCTGATGAACCCAATGATTCCAGGACTGACAGGTGAGGAACTGTTTAGATTATTTGGGTTCGCGTATTTGCTTGAAAATGTTAGAGTGGTACTGATGAATCTTCTCTCAAAGATATACTTCTGTTCATTTGTTAGTTTCTAAATATGCATTTCAAGGGAAGTTGACATCATTGACCCTCCCAGGCATAATCTATATGTAGATAGAACAAATAAATTTTATAACAAAGATTTTTACGGGAAAAACATATTTCCTTGTTTTAATGGTTTCATTAGAAAATATCGTTTGTATTCCATCAAGAACGAGAAAGCAAGATAAGTTAGTTCCTGTTAAAGCAAGAACAAACCGATATGGTTATTCTTTCGTCCTGGTTTTTGTCGATATGTACAATAACAGTTAATGTTTATAGTTGGATTTATATTTACAAGTGTAGTTTGATTTTGAATATGTTGTAAAGAAACGCAAATCAGCGATAGCTGCCAAGTTTTTGCAATTAAATCTGTCTACGACTACAACTACTTAATATTTTAATGTTTATCTTCTAAATATATAAAAAGATAGTGTCTGTTTGTCTGTCCGTGTGTTACACTATCTTCTATAAAAAAGGGGATAAAAACTGAAAAAAAGAAAAAAACTAAAAAAAACTAAAAAAACTAAAAAAATGTAATAAAAACTAAAAAGAAAAAAAGAAGAAAACTAAAAAAAACTTAAAAAGGAAAAAACTAAAAAAAAAAAACAACAACAAAATAAAAAAAAGAAAAACTAAAAAACAGAAAAAGACTAAAAAAACTAAAAAAGAACAAGAACTAAGAGCCCATATGGCACTTGTGACGAGGTCGGAAGAGCCAAGAGCTCATATGGTATGAGCTCTAGCAAAATTCTAAGAATCATTAGATTGCTTTAAAAGGAAAATCAGAGGCTTGATGCCCTTCGGGATTTAAAATAAGAGCTCTTGAGTCACAAGGTCATTCTAAATATCAAAATTCATTAAGATCCGATCACCCTCTGGTAAGTTAAAAATACCTCAATTTTTCTAATTTTTCTCCTCCCTTCAGCCTCTCAGATGGTCGAATCGGGGAAAACTACTTTATCAAGTCAATTTGCACAGCTCCCTGACACGCCTAACAATTTTCATCGTCCTAGCACGTCCAGAAGCACCAAACTTGCCAAATCACTGGACCCCACCTACTAACTCCTCCGAAGAGAGCGGATCTAGTCCAGTTATGTCAATCACGTTTCTACGACATTTATAAGCGTTTTCCAAGATTTCCGGTCCCTCCTACTCCCCCCAATGTCACCAGATCCGGTCGGGATTTAAAATAAGAGCTCTGAGACACGATATCCTTCCAAACGTCAAATTTCATTAGGATCCGATCACCCGTTCAGAAGTTAAAAATGCCTAATTTTTTCTAGTTTTTTCGATTTAACCATTCCCCCCCCCCCAGATGCTCGAATCGGCGAAACGACAACTTATAATTTAATGTGGTCTGGTTCCTGATATGCCTGCCAAATTTCACCATCCTAGCTTACCTGCAAGTGACTAAAGTAGCAAAACCGGGACAGACAGACCGAAAGAATTTGCGATCGCTGTATGTCATTTGGCTATTAAAAAAAGAGAAAACTTAAAAAAAAGAAAGAAAAACTAAAAAAGAAAAAAAACTAAAAGAAGAAAAAAACTAAAAAACAAAAAACTTAAAAAGAAAAATTAAAATAAAAAAAACTAAAAATAAAAAAAACCTAAAAAAAAACTAAAAAAATAAAAAAACTAAAAAAAAACTAAGAAAGAAAAAAAGTAAAAAAAAGGAAGAAAAAAAAATAAATAAAAAACAAAACGTAACAAAACAACAGTTAGAACAGAATGTCAGAACAGTTAGAATAAGACACAAGCGACAATGAAGATCCATAATAGAAGCCTGGCGTGTGGGCGTGCCTAGCTGACCCTACACGTGCTGCTATGGCGCGCAGCGCTACAGCAACGCGTGGCAGGTGTCAGCTAGTTGATCATAGTTACGTAAAAAGTAACACCTATATTGTGATATTAGCTATGATAACCATTAGGATATAAATAAGTGTTAGATTACAACGTAATAATAAAGAACAAATTCTAGCCCATAGTAACTTAAATATTACATTAAACAAACTACACCTCATAGTAATCAAAAGTTAAAAAATCCAGCCCTTTATAAATGAAATATTAAAACAAATCATCTGTAAGATTATGCAACACGTTTATCTTTTAACAAGATATTATAAAGCAGGTATCTTTTGAAAAGTTGCTTCTATGGGGTCATTGTTGAAGTTCTAGCTGCTACCTAGTAAATGGCGAACTAGTAAAAGTAAACTGCATCCCATAGTTAGCAAAAAGTTTTGGAAAAAATAACTTTATAATTAGAGATGAACACGTCGTAGCAACAAAAACAATAGCCTGAATCCCCTTAAAAATAGTGTCCGATGAGCTGAAATTTTAAGTTAAATTTGAAAATAAATTATTGTACACATGATGATGCGACACACACTTATGTTTTGAAAAGATAATAGAACGCAAATATTTTTTTTTTTATCATATTTGCATCTGTAGCTACAACCAATTAAAAGGGTAAGCCCATTGTAACCAAAGTTAAAAACGTGTTTTGAAAAAAAAACACTTTCAAATGAGAAAAAATGACCATATGACACTGATTCAGGAATGGTAAATTTTTAATTTTAAAGTATTTAATCCGTTAATCTTAAAAATAAAAGGTGATTTCAAGACAAATCTTGAAACTCCTCGAAAATGGCGACAGATCGCAATAAAAAACACACCATGGAATCAGCATGGGCGAAAACCTTTTTTTAGAAGAATTAGTTTTCCAATCTGAACAACAAAGAAAATTGTGTTTAAGCATATGAAGCACTGATTTGTCTCTTTTTTTCACTAGGGCTAGCTGGCTATGAACATCATAGAGTTGTTTGATGGCTCATTTTGAAAGAAATTGCTATATCTACTCGCTTTTGTCTGTAAGGAAAAACAATTTGTAAAATAAAACTGCATTTCTCCATACAATATTGTGCTTGCAGCGATAACTACAACCTATTAAAAGATGAACGCGGCCAATTCTTGTCGTTTAATTATCGTTGAAAATGTTAGAGATGTTTCATGGCCCATTTAAAAGGAAATTGCTACCATGTAATGCCTTCTATAATCAATAAAAGAAATGTTTTTAATCAGGGTTGCAGCAGTAGCGGCAGCCTAGTAAAAGGTTGTAAATCCTAAAAATGGTTTTTGATTGAACTACAAAGTACACCTTTATAATCGCCTTGTCCGAAACCCTTTTAAATCAGACTTACTGCCCCTTGGCTTGAACAACAATCTTGAAAAATAAGAAAAGTGGCTGCAACCACGGTATTTCGCATCGACAGCATCTTTCGTTTATTATTATTGAAGGACAAACTTTGCCCACAGTAGCTGAATTTTTGAATTCTCATTTCTGTTGGCATGATCCCTCTTTATTTACCGTTTGTTATTATGAACTGTTCCGTTCAAGGCTCTCATAAACATTCTCAAGATAGAGGACCGTTATTCTCATAAATATGGTGTTTGGCTATGGGTATTCCAACGGAGCAGTTTGTATTTTCATCTGACACCATTTTTTGAGGTTTCACGTTATTTTCATATCCATAAATTTGTATTTGCAGCGGGTTTTCAGCATTAGTATTAATTTAAATATAGTTATCTTTCTTAGAATCAGCTTCAAATTGCGACTGTTCCTCATTTTACAGTTTTTTTTTGTTCAAATCGCGTTTTTAAATTTTTGTTTGCCTTATACCTTTCCTTCTTTTTTTTAAACTATAACGTCATAACTGTTAATACTGCTCATATTTCCAGGAGTTTTTTTTTTCAATATCCTTTTGCTTTTAGCATTTAATTTTCTTCTTTTTTTGTCTAATATGTATTGTATATTTATCAGCAGTTTTTTCCTTTTATATTCATTTTTTTGAAAATTACAGAAAATTAATTGACAAAAATAAACTTGAAATTATAGTTTTTTTTTTAGTTTTCAGTAAATCACAAAGTTCGTCTCCCTTAGAGAGATCTATGGGGCAGTAACACTGCACCTAGTTGTTTCAAAGTTTCCCGGAGTAAGATAAAAAAAGTACGCCATTGGAATAGCTATGGTCGAATGCCCTAAAGCCGAAAACCCTAACAAAAGCACTGGCGTGTCCTCTCTTTTTTTCTGCTGCTAGAAGGGTACTGGAACATCATAGAGAGCTGTTTAATGGCTTCTTTTAAAGGAAATTACTACGTCTACTCGCTTTCGTGTAAAAAAAAATACACAAAAAAATTTTTGACAAAAAGCTGCATCCTCGCATGCGAGATAATAATTGACGTCATAATCATAGGTTACAAGAGGACAATATTTTTTATATATGAAATTAAGAGCAACTCTGTCACACTGAGGAAAGAGGGGTCATATTGAATAAACGAGCTGACCTGTTCAGCAGCTACTACTATTATTAACAATTCACTGCATGGCCAACAAGGACGTAGATGGTGTGCCAAGAAGGATGATCTTTGGCAATCCGTCATCCTTCGTCTGCAGGGCATGTTCTAACCGCCTCAACGTCCAGTCAGTAACTCAACTCTATAATGTTAATGCCTGAGCTTTGAATGTCAGTCTGTGTTGCAAGTAACAAAAATAAAAATATCTTAAGTAATGCAAACCTTAAGTTTGACACCAATGATTTGTATTTTTTTAGCCTCCTATTTTATTTTGAAAGACCTCTATACAGAAGCATCGTATTTTTCTTGAGGTGTTGCAGGGTCGTATAGAAGGGTGCATTAGCATTAATGTTACCTAATAACCCTATAATCTTAAGTAATTGGCTAAATCATAATAAACCTTAAATGAAACCAATATGAACTCAAGGAGGCTACCCATTACAAGAAAAAGAGCTGAATTCGTAATTAAAGATGAATGACTAAGCTTGTTATTACGTAGAACTAACGGATAAAGATAAGTGAAACAAGTGGTTTTACGATTGGTGACACACCTAGTCGTTTCTCAGTTCAGTATCGCCACATGAACATTTTGACATTAATTCTCTCCTCTCTAGCTGTTTTCGTCCAAGCCAAGGATCTGTTTTTCCTTATAGGTTTGAGTTTATTTTTCGAAATTCGCATAACTTGGTTTTCAAAATAGCATTTTTCTATTATGACTAATAGATATAAAAGTTGCCCTTCGTTAATCAGCTACAAAAAAACAATTTTTTTCCTCTAGACAGATTTTTTAAACACATTTTAATTTTTGTGTAATTCAAAAGATAACTGTAAACCCGGAAAATGTTGAAAATGGTGCAGAAAGGAAAACTGCACCATTATTATTGCCATTGTCGAAAATCGTATGCAGGAAAGTTACATCTCTCCACCTTGAATAAAAAGAAAAGTCACTTTTTCATTTTTTATACTATGAGATAAAATGAAAAAAAAAACATGTGGGTTAAATTTAGACATTTTATAAGGTCAAACATGGTAGTTCATCTTTAATCACGAGTCACTACAGTACAGCGAATTTCAAGTTGTAGAAACGACTGGTCTATTTTTGTTTTCACAGTATTTTCTTTCTGTTTAGCTTTTTTACTTTTCTTTGTCTTCTTCAGTGCTTCACTATAGGCATTGTTTTTCCTTTTACTATTGGTCTTTCTGCGTGTTATTGCATGACTAGGATCTTCGTCCCTGATGATTTTTCAACAGGGGATGTATACTTTCACAGTTGTTATTACTTCCACCATTATTTTTCCTTTCGTAAAGCTTTTATGAAATAAACTTTTTGGTGAATGCTTCATTTCTTGAATTTGGCTAGATTAACATCTTGACTTTTTTAAAAATATATCTCTGCTTTCTCTTGCTTTCTTACTTTCTGCTTTCTGCATTCTCTTGAGTGATTGTTATTAAACAATATTATAATTTTGAAAATTTTGAAATCAGTATACAGTGGTGGGATAAACCTACGCTCTGTTACTGCACATTTCTTCAATGTTGACCAAAGGACGTGAAATTTGGCACCTATGGAGGTTTTCTCAAGAGAACTATGATGATTTAGATTGCGACGTGTTATTGTGATGGTTTAGACGTATTATTAACTTCTAAAGAAGGATCATGATTATACAAGCGTAAAAGTTGGATAGAGTCAGCTTTGGGGCCTCTACAGGGATGAATAACTAAAATGCGAGGTTTAACTGCAAGGGTAGCCTGTTTCTCAAGAGTTTTGCTTTAAAGAGCAGCTTTGGTAATAGTAAAAATGACCTATAGAATTTTCACCCTCCCCCCGCCTAAGAAAAAAAGGATAGAGAATGAGTCCTGTAAAGGATTGTGGGTTAAAATCCAAATTTTTCTTAACTTTACGATGCTACTTAAAAAATATGTTCCATGTCCTATCGAATTCTCTAGAGAGTGAATAGTTACTTCAATAAAAAACACAGTTGACCTTTTTATAACGTTTTTTTTTTCTCTTCATACTTTCTTGTCGTTTACGGTTTAGGTATTGTTTTATTTGTTTGTTTTTTTTTCGCTGAGGGGAAGAAATGTTTGTTGTTTTCTGATCCTGTAAATGTTTCTTTTGTATTCCGATTTGGATTTGAAATTGGTGCATACCAAGACTTTATGGAATCAAGGGCGTCAATTACTTGAAATTGGGGGACGGGGTGGGGTTGGGTTTAAAAATGCATTTTTCAAAATTTAGAGAGGCTGGTAATTTTTATTTTTACTTTAAAGAAAATGTAAAAACAACAACATATTTTTAAATTATAGGGGGAGGAGAAAGTACCCTCCCCCTAGGTGGAATACGTTTTATGTTTGGTGAGAGTGTCCATCGGTGTCCAATGCATTATACATATCACCGTATCTTGCACGCTCTGTTTCCATTTCTTTTACTACATTCATGGTTTTTAAACATTCTAGAAAGTAACTTACTATATCATGGTGTTTATAGTCAAAAGCCATTCGTAATGGCGACCACTTTTCATCATCAAAAACATCTAATTTTGCTCCATATGAAAGTAGAAGTTGACAAACGTCAATTCTGCCTTTCTGTGCTGCGTAATGTAGAGGAGTCCTTTCCCTTCTGTCCCTAGTATTTTGATTTGCTCCTCTTTCTAGAAGACATCTAATGGAAGATAATTCAGCTAGGTACAGTATGGCTAATTGCAAGGGTGTTTGATTATAGCTATCTAATGGATCTATTTCCGCACCATGTTTAATAAGTGTGCTGTAAATATCAACGATTCTATTTTTTTCAGCGGCATTATGTAAAGGAGTCCTATACATCCCGTCTCTAGCATTCGGGTTTGCACCCTCTACTAGGAGGCATTTAACTGTTTGAAAACGATTTTTTTCCGTTTCCACATGTGGTGGTGACCTGTTTGGTCTGAAATTAAAGATTCGAGTCCTAGTGGTTGAAGCTGAACCGGTTTTCACAAAATTTTTAAATAAAACGCAATTCTCGTATTCTGTAGTTAGTAAAATTGAACAATGTAAAGGTGTCTCGTGTAAAAAATTTAAAGCGTCAATTTTGGCACCAGATGAGATGAGTTGCTTACAAATCATACTGTTTCCCTGTTCGGCAGCGTAATGTAAAGGGCTCATTTCAAAGTTGTCCTTAGCATTTGGATTTGCTCCCATCTCGAGGAGATACTTCGTGACTTGAATATGGTTGTTGCATACAGCTCTGTGTAAAGGGGTTTTATTTTCACTGTCACTAGCGTCTACTTGTACACCGGATTCGATTAGCTCTCTACATTTTGAAAGATTTCCTCGGGAGGCGTAGTCACACAGAAACTTTTGTTTAGTACTTGAAACCATTGATTCTATCTAATTACTTAATAATAATTATAGCACTTACTGAATACATTGAATAATGTAACGAGTTCTTTGAATCGAAAGGAAAATAAAACGTAATTAAAATTTTCAGGTATTTCTCTAGTTTCACCTTAAAAATTAGATTTTTGCTCAGGCACCAAAAATAGTTATGCGGTTTTGGTAATAACTATAGCAATTCGAAACTGAAAACTAAAATAAAATTTATTTTGAATTTTTTCTAGTTTCACGTCACAAATCAAATTTTTGTTAAAACTCTAAAAAAGTTACTGCACTTTATATGACCATATCTACATGCTTTGTATAATGTTAAAAATACTATTTTGATTTTTGTGTGCAAGAATATGTTGATAACATTTGCTACTACAGTGTTATAGAAAAATGCAGTTTTTCGTAAAAAAATTGATACAATTTTAAAAACTATTTTTTTTTTTAATTATAAAAGGCGATTTCCTTTCAAATGAGTCAATAGACCGACTGGAATGATATTCCAGTGCTCAGCTATCTTGGGAGAACATGAAAAAAAGATGCTGTCGATACAGAATACCGTAGTTCAAGCAACTTATATTGTTTTTCAAGCCAATAGATTTTCCTTGTTATCAAGCCAAGGTACGGTAAGTTTCCTGTATAGGGGTTTCGGACAAAGTGGTTCTAATAGTGCACTTCTTGTTTTGATCTGACACTATTATTAGGGGTTAGGGGCTATTACATTTCTTAATATTGAACGTTATCGTCTCTTACTAGGTTGCTAGCTACCGCTGCAACCCAGATGTTCTCTACTAGGTTTTAGCTATATCTGTTGAAACTTGCATAGTCCCCATTTATGCTGAACCATATCGATCTTTTATGTAAATAAATAAAAAAACAAGTTTCTTTTAACTGAAAATAAAACTTAAAACGAAAAGAAATCATTCCGTATATTTTTTGAAATTATGAACTATTCCATTTCTTAGTATTGGACGTGATCTTCTCTTACTAGGTTGCTTAGGGTGGTGCTTATATGGTGAAAAAAAATGTTTTTGTTGTTGTTCTAGGTCTTATCCCCCCCCCCCACAATTTTTCCTTTCCATTTAAAAACACTACTGGGTAAGTATGAACCTTTTTAAATAATATTTAAAGGTAGCTCAATGGCCTAAAAGATTACAATACAGATACCGTAATCTAAAATGGATCATATTTAATGTAGAAGTCCATTTACTTAAAACAATTTAATTAATGCAGATAAAAATTATTCAGTAGTATAGAAGTAATTGTCTACAACTTTATTTGCATCATAATAATGATATTATTTTTCTTTAATTTCACATCTAATTTAATTAATTATCTGTTGTAATATCGAAAATAGTGACTCGAATAATATAAATATTGTCACACTTTTTATCAATACTATAGGCCTAATAAAATAACAGTAATAATGAGGGTAATACTGTAGAAATGTAGTTTAATACTGTGAAAATATAAGTTAGTCAGTATAGTTAGTAGTCACAAATTAATTACAGTGTATTGCATATTGCACAATTATCAGATGCAGAACGAAGAAGTCAGATGTCGATTTTCGACAGTGTTTCCTTTTTGCTGTCAGGGTATAACTTTCGATAAGTTTGGACCACTTGTAGTAGAAACTACAACTGACTTTCGTCTTTGGTAATGTTTCCTATTAGTTCCTGAGCAAGAGCCACCCCCTTTTCGGCATGATCACTAACAACACTGATTGACGAAACTGTTTCTGCTGCATGGATGTAATCTTCTTGTTCCGCCCAATTGTCTGGGTCTATGTCAAGAAAATTATGCAGCAGATCCATCGTGTGAAACAGGCCCATTGACTTTGCTGAAAAAAATGTTTCCAAGTTCTTTTCTTTGAATGTTTTGAAGTCCACGGGTATTTTCTTTGTATGTTCATTCACAGGCTGTTCTTCTTCAACGAGTTTTACTGCTTCCACCATTTGTTTCTTTGTGTTATAATCTATTACCTTGAAACTCGGCTTTCAAAGCGGCTGACTGTACGGACCGGTTTTTCATTCTCAATCGACGTATTGAGTTACGATTAAGAGCCAGATCAGTGATGTTATGTCCCAAACTTTTGGCAGTTTCACTAATGACGAAAATTGCTTTACGGTCAGACATTTTGGTTCTGTCTAATGTTGCTGCAAGTTGTGGAGTTATAACCACTTTTCAAACTCTCTGTCTTTTTTCTTGTGTTGGTCCTGCCTTGCAGCTCACAGTATCATCATCACAATTGTCTGTATCTTCTTCATCACTGCTAGATGACAATATCGTCTCCATTATTTTGCTGTCATTTTGTCCCTTTTCTCTTTCTTCACTGGTCTGTTATCTCACTAATGTCTTATTTAGCCTTTTTACAACTTGTTTCTCCTCTCCGGCTAATTTTTCATCCCCACCAACCATTGCTCCCTTTCTACCTTTTTCTCTTTGAGCCAGTAAAAACTGTTTATCTTCTGTTATTTTCATTATGTTCATGGCGTTTGCGTAAGCGATGTCAAAATGGTCGTCCAGCTTACAGAGAAACTCTGCTTCTCTTGATTGTTGTTTAACTGACTGCTTACCTTTATTCTTTTTCAATAAGTGCCATTCTTCAAATAACTTCTCTAGTTTATTTCGACAATTCTGCACATCTCCAGTTGGAATCCTGGCTTTATACCAAGATGTAGCTATTTCTTTGATAGTTGAGGTCAAAGATTGTCGAATTGTTTCACCCTTTTCCTGGTGGTTATGTAGAAATAGACAGTGCCATACGTATGGATGGTAATTTACTTCCATTTAGTTCAGTCACAGTGCGGCCAAGAAGATAGACTCACGTCTGAGAACTACTTCTATAGTGGAACAATCATATTGGTAAACAGCATGTCAATGGCACATGAAAATATGTAATTTAATATCAAAGATATCAATTGATTTTTTAAACACAGTTGAACTAGTCTTATATTATAAAATGAAAAGTATTCAACACATACCAGAATTCTGATGATAAGAGCTTTGTAAATACAGTATATAGATTAATAAAATGTAAAAACTGTTAATTAATTTTTGTAATTCAAAAAGCATGTATGCTATTGCAAAGAATATTAAACTAATTTGAATTTCTTCAGTTAAATAAGTAAGACTGAACCAGGCTAATAATTATTGCTTATATTGGAAGATTAACATAAATTGTGTTTTTAAACAATATGCGATACCATTATATTTTGGTATTCAAAACATTAATGTCATTGAGCTACCCCTAAATATTCAAATATAAGGGTGAAATTTTGCATGGTGTTTTATTTCATGTACCTGAACAGAATTAAGAGGTAAGAAGGGGATATTTTCAGACTTGAAAAATAAGCACCACCCTAAGGTTGCTAGCTACCGCTGTAGCCTGGATTTTAGACAAGGCGAGTCTGATATTGTACGTCTTGTTTTAATCTGACACTATTTTTAGGAGTTATTGGCTATTGATTTCTTAGTATGGAACGTGATCGTCTCCAAGAAGCTCCTACTTTTAATTAATATTTCGGTTATTATGAGCTAGCGTTCATTCTTGATTATAAGTTAATTACAAAAGTTCGTAGATGTGACAAATTCCTGATCTTAATAACATATGCTACTACAGTGTTATAAAAAATGCAGAATTTTGTAGAAATTGATTAAATTAAAAAATAAAACATTGCAAAAGGCACTAAATGCGGCAATTTCGTTTAAAATAAGCCATTGAACAGCTCTCTACGATGTTCAAGTGCCAAATTATCTGAAAAAAAAAAGATGCTGTCGATGCAGAATTACGTAGTTGAAGGAACTTATCTTGTTTTTCAATCCAATCGTTTAAGCCAAGGAACGATTAAGTACCAGGCAGGCAAATATTTTTTTATTAAGCAGCCTTTTTATGCATTAACGCATTTAAGACAGTAACAAAAAATTTGGAATTTTAGCAATTGATTTACTTGGTTAATTTTTGCGTCATTTATTGGGAATCATAAGTAACAGCATAAGCATCGTTCTGCAACTGCACATCGTTCACACTACCGCAAGGCAGCTGGAAATAGTAATTAAACGTTTTTCATATAATTTAGAATTTTTTCATGAGGAACAATAATAAACAGAGTTGCTGCGCTTCTTCATATTCTATTCTTAGATTTATTTCAAGTCAAAACTGACTTGTTCAGTTAATGGAATTTCCCTTGCTCAGTCTAGGCTTGTACTCTAACCCTCGCAATGGAAGCACAGTTTTCTATAGAGCTTCATTTGTGTAATTTATCTTAAATATGATGTTACTTATTCGACGGTCCAGTATCGATATACACTATATCCCCAATGTTCCGAGCTACGTGTATTTTTCTTCATGACTGGAATTGAAAATGTTATTCCTTGTTGAGTTGTTTTAATTTTCTCTTTGCAAAAATTAGTTTTCGTTTCCGGTTTTCTATCCCAGGAAATTGGATTCCGACTTCAAATGTGAAGTTTTAGTATTGGTTCTTAAGACGAAGCAGACTAATACCATTATATAAATATTTAAAGTTCGCTTATATCTAGATTCTACAAAAAAAAAAGAGCTGGGTGTCCCGAATACCTCAGTTGGTTATTCAACAAATTGTTCCTTTAACTGGAATTCTTGCCAATGTTTCAATTGGAGGGAGGGGGCTTGACTTCGAAAATGTCTTCTTTGGTATTTTGATTGAAAAATTCCTTTTTTCAGTGGAAAGTGAACAACCTCAGATTAAAAAATATAAAGATTTTGAAAATATATTCCTCTTTTATTATCGTGAATTGCCCTGGCCCCTGTCGGTTCAGATCTTAATTTGAAGTCATAAAAATACATTTACCGAGAAATGTTCTGTACAGAGAAGGCTGTCACATAGTAAATCCATATAAAACTCAAGAGTCTTGGTGTGATCAAACACGAAATGATTTTGAAATTCGTATAATGGTTATTTTTGATTTTCGCCGGACAGAGCAGCGCATACGGATGAAGTCAAAAGTGATAGTAATCGGATTAACGACGGTTCTTGACTACTATGGTCCTTGTTTTGATCCTGCATTATGTTGCTACAGCCGGATTCAATCCGCACAGATGCGTTATTTCTGGAGTTCTAAATTTACAAAAGAAGCAGGCGAATATTATAAATAGAAAGAACGAAATAGCAGGGAAATGCTTAGAATCCCGTTGGCCGGCGACAATCTTTAACTGTGGGCGATAATCCAACCTCCAGTGGGTAGGTCCTGCTAAGTTTTGGAACAATTCTGGCCCATGAGAGACGGTTGGGGAGGAACTTATGGAATTATGTATATTGGACAAGACTAAACACCTATACTTGAAACTAGAACCTTAGCTGGTAAAGTCTGCCAAATGTAATTTAGATGCCGTTTAGTTTTTGGGCAGTGGATGCAGAGGATAAGAATGAATAATCTTTCTTATAAAGATCTAATTGAACCCATGTATCTGAAACTATATCGACCAGATGTCATGAAATGAATTTTGACAATATGTCCAATCGTTACGCTTATAACTAAGTATTTTATTACCTCTATCCCTTCCTCGTGCCGCAGAGAGGAAGTAATGGATAGATGCCCTAAAATGCACAAATAGGAATATAGCTCGTGGTTTTCGTTAAGTTTGGTGAGGATCGTACGTCTCCATCTGCCAGTTATTCTCATGATAAAATTTCGAACATAGGTAAAGAGCCTGAAAAACGAGCACGCAAAGGTATGTCCATGTGATACGTTTCTAAAGTAGTATACCTCACTTTATGAATTTTTGAATATATAACGTAATAAACACCATAAAATATATGGGCTGATCAGTTTTCTTCAACAAGGTAGAAAAGAAATTTTTTTAAATTCCTGTAAATATAACGTATTTAATTTGTGATATATGGTGTGACTCATCCGCAAGTGTCGAAAGTCCGAGTCAAGCTTTGCCTGACCGAGGTTTATATGGATGTATATGCAGATAAAGTCAAACCAAAGCGTTTAAAAAGACTAATGCTAAGAAAGAAGAAATTATAGTAATTTGTGGGCACGTTTTCATGGATTATTTGATTTTGTACTCTAATGTTACTACCCTCTTAAAAAAACGCGAGTTTGAATGACAGTGTATGTAAATGGCTGTTATTGCTACTTTAATGTGTTTTTAGAACAGACGGAGTAGAAAGGGTTTTCCAGGGGCTAGAGACAATTACCACGTCAGAGAAACATTGTCGACTTTTCTATCAAGTAGTAAATGATCCTTATACCGTCGCCTCGTTCGGTTTTTATTTAAGTTCACCATTGAAAAAAAGTTGCGATTGTAATTAGAAGGCGGTCAAGCTCAATTGCAGCTATGGATTTTCAGGTATCAACTCTTCAATTAAGTAATATTTTGACCGGTCCTTTACCGTTTCATCATTAGTTCTGAATATTTCAAGTATCTACCATAGCAGGGAACAAAAAAATAAAATCCTGTGCTATCCAGAAAAAAAAAACAAAAAACGAAACGCAACGCAACAGACAAGATAAACAAAGTGGACTAATTTTTCTTCACGAGGCTAAAATGGTAGCAATCGGTTTTGATTTTTAAGAAGTGGACAATTTTTTTCCTGGAGGAACAGGATTGAATATAGGCTTCTTTAATGAATTCAGAACAGGGTCTCAAATTTCACTCTATCGTGCTTCACCACCATCTCTATTGTGATTATGTTTTTCTTCTTTTTTGGAACAGCCTTCCTGAACTTCTATTTCCAGTAGTTGTGGCTCAGTGGCTCTATTGCGAACATTCCATCATTATTGCCCGAAAACCACACTGTTTTTCAACAAGATTTTTACCTGGTGGGCAACGGCTTTACCAATGTAACGGAACTTACCATTATTCGTGTGAGCTGATGTTTCTCTTGGATTACTTAAAAAAAAAAATCTTTAATACTGTTACTAACCTGTGCTCTTTTACAGGTGCAAAAATGAGCTCGTCAGAGGAAGATTCAAAAATTGATTTAATAGACTCTGCGTCGTCCGTCAAGAAAAAGCTAAAGAAAACCTTTTGTGAACCAGGAAACATCATAGACAACGTTCTACTCACCTTCACAAAATATGTCCTTTTTCCTCTTATGAAAGACAATGAAGGTATACTAATAATCTCTTCCGTTTCATATTTTCATTTCTTTTTCTGAAATGGGTATGGTTAGGAAGTTGAAGGAATTCAGTCATGGAAGAGTTAACAAAAATAAAGGATTGACCTTGGTACTAGGTCAATTAATGTAAATTTAACGGTAATTTAACGTAAATTTAAGCGAGTGGATCATTGAAAAAAACAATGATGTCCTGCAAAAGATGATCAATAAAAGAGGATCGTTATTATAAATAATTTTCATCCTCCATATCACGAGCTGAAAAAAGAAAAATCATTATTTGTCCGGTAATGAGATGGTGACCTATATATATATATATATATATATATATATATATATATATATATATATATATATATATATATATATATATATATATATATATATATATATATATATATATATATATATATATATATATATATATATATATATATATATATATATATTTCTATATATATATATTTTTCTAAAATTAAAACTCAGGCTCATAATTTTTGGTGAGTAACCTTAAATTTGATGAATTTATCAGATTTATAATGGTCATGTGTTGAAAAAAAAAAGAAAAAAAAAATGTACCCTAGATACTAAAGAAAAATCTACATTTTGGTAAATTTAGTTGTTTTTTTTTTTCGAATTTTCTTGACAGAGTAAATGTTGAAGAATAACTTCAATATTGCTTAAAATCCAAATTTGAGTAATTTGGGTAATTAATTGATTAAGTAATTAATTGAGTAATTGTGACTTTTTGTGGGTTGTTATTCTTCATCCGTAGACTGTGTCTGAGTCATTTCAACCGTTCCCTCATTATAGCCATCTCAAAATAATAAAAAAAATATGGATTATGCTAGCATTTTCATCTAGGGTGAACGTTTTTCTGACTCGTAACTCCTCTCCCCCTGACCTTTTTGTCTGACTCGTATTCAAAGTGGGAATTATTGGAACAACTGCGTGTATAACAAGGCATGAAATTGGAATTTTCCCGAGAGTTATTCATGAGGTAAGATGGCTTAAAGAGATAAAATTGTCTCTCATCATTAGGTGTGCAGATGATAAAAAGATGCTATAAAGATTTATTTGTTACTCTCATGGACATGGTTCTAACTCGAAGTGGGAATCAGGGGGTTTATATTCCTTGCTGCGTCAAAAATTACCCATTCCTTCTATTTTCTTATTGTAAGAAAATAGTTTTTAGAAAATAATATTGTAAGAAAATAGTTTTTTATTGTTTTAAAAAGTAGAGTTGTGGGAAAGAGTCAAACTTTAGCGTAAAGAGCGGGACATTGGGGAGGGGACAACCCTTTCATACACGGAATAATATCTGTTCTTTTTAAGTTTTCATGTCGCTCCTTACTTCCAGTTAAAAAAAACTTGTTTCTTTGTACATAATTGCCGTAACTACTAGATCTGGGAGCAATCACGTGAGGCTATACGACCGGTAACCGCAACGAGAATTTTTTATGATATATTCAGTGCATCTCCGTTCCTTATAAAAGAGCATATTCTATGTCTTTGTTCCTTTGTTCTTTTATGCCTATAGCCTTACATACTGTGCTGCTAGTGGATGTGATTTACTGTCATAAAATAAGTATTTATTATCCATCAGTCCAATCACGAAAATATAACAGTTGAAACAAAACGACAGTGAAACAAATATAAAATTTTTAACTGGATATTTCAGACAAATATACAGTGTCCATCATCAACAGTAAACCTGCTGATGAAGAGTTTTACTACTATAAGACACTAGTATATGACACTAGATAGACACTGTATATGTTTCCTAAATATTCAGTCTATTATATTTGTTTCACTGTATATTTTTTCACTGTCGATTAAAAGGTTTCATCCCAATTTGAACTGTTATATTTTCGTCACCGAAAGGCAGTGTGGTCTTCGAAGTTATCCGGTCCCATCATATGAAATAAATATAGGCACGCAGCGGAGGAAGTCACGGCCTTCAAATGCCGTGAAAATCAAGTAAAATCGATTGCCCTGCTTGTTAATAAAAGGAAATTGGAAAAGCTGGCCATCGGTAAGAGCTCAAATAAGAGCCTTGGCTAATCAGCAGAAGCTATGCATAAACAAGACAGCTACTGAGAAGTTTTTATGGTGTCTAAAATAGACTTTATCATTCAAGACGGCCAGTAAATAAAGTGGATCAATATTTGGAAATATACGGCGTTCTTAATAGTAGCAAAATATATAGAAATATACAACAAGAGTGCTTTTTTCAACAATTGGTGAAAGATCACATTTTTTGTTTTTGATTAGCTTGTTCTCTTTTGAGTGGCTTTTCTTTTTGTTTTGAAATTATTTACATTACTAAGATTCAAATTATTTAATATCCGTAGTTGTTTTTGAATTTTTTTTTTACCAAACCTTTTGTACAATAATTCCTGTTTCTTATTTGAAATTGTACAGATTGTTTAGTCAACATATTCAAAAATAGGTTACAAAATGTAAATATGTGAGGTGCTGTCTGGAGGGGTTAGTTGACTACCGGTAAACCTCTATTCATAAGAGGATCAAAACGTTTTGAAAAGTTTGTTTAGTTCTATACAAGTCAGGTTACCCGGAACCAGGTTGAGCTGCTTAAGATTAGAATGGGGACTGGTGTAACTACATCCAGAATAGTGTCGGACCAGACGCAAGCACAGTGAAACGTGGTCTTTAGATTGTAGCTTTGCTGAATATATATATATATATATATATATATATATATATATATATATATATATATATATATATATATATATATATATATATATATATATATATATATATATATATATATATATATATATATATATATTTATATATATAACGAAAAGAGAAATCACCAATGCAACAGCACAAACACGTTAAAAAAAAAAAAAAAAAAAAAAAAAAAAAAAAATAGAAGGAGAAACGGAAGACTGTTTTCCTAAATTAGTGATTAATATAGACCAGCGCTTGAATGAGGTCTTAACCCTACTCATCCATACAATCACATAGATCAAACAGCATAACCATACACAATCAACCATAAGAATAATCCATGGACAGGCAGTCATGTCGTCAATAAGTATAAGTCGTCATTTACCAAACAATAAAAACAGTAAAGACAAATAATTCAAGGCAACAACCCAACACAAGGGCTCATCAGGAGAATACACTTGCCTATAGGGTTTCGGCACTTTAAATTCTCTACCCAGTCAAGTGTTGTGCCTACCACAGAATACCCATGGTATCCCCGTGTCAGGTATCACCCCCAAAATACATGCCTATGAAAAAAAAACAGCAAATTTAGAACAACCAAGTAACACCAAAACAAGCTTATTCTGTTAATTAAACCTCCAAAATTAACCGAAATTTTCACCAAGTGTTTCCAGATAATTCTTTTGGTACTTATTTAAAAGTTCTTTATAATGAAAACTAAATTTTTTAAATTGCCAAGTTAATTTATTTGCAGAAAAACATCTTAATATCAATTTTTGGCTTAAGACTTTACATCTATTTTTAAAATCAATGTAATTACTACAAATATTTGCATATCGAAGTAACTGTGAGAAAAACGCCGAATATGTGATATTTGAGTGTATATTACTTTCAGGGAATGGGAAACTAATAACTTCAAAATCGAAATCATCCGTTTTATTAAACATTTTAAAACTTAATTTATTATTATCAGAAATATTAATATTTAAATTTTAGAAATGATCTTCAAGACCAGCGTCATGACTAGGTTCAAGAGCAAGCTCTGAGGGATATATATTTTTAGAAATATCAATGAAATCCTTACAATTTAAGACCAAAATATCATCTAAATATATTTTATTATTTGACAAAACATGTTTTAAATTATTTGGATTATTCTTATCCATCATATAATTATATTCTAGTTGACTTAAAAACAAGTCAGCTATAAATGGGTTGGCATCCCCCCCCCATGGGAATTCCCACGATTTGCTTGTACAAATCACCACCAAATCTTATATAAGTATTGTATAAAACAAATTCTAATAAATCAAAAATCATATCCAAGCTGTAACATCTCAAGTTAACTATATATATATATATATATATATATATATATATATATATATATATATATATATATATATATATATATATATATATGTGTGTGTGTGTGTTGAGCATTTCAAAGCGGGTCTGTATGTGCAGATCCTTTTTCTTGGTGCTGGGAGGGGAAGATACTTCTACTTTAATGAGTTATTGAACTCCGTTAAGCGTTCAATTTACGCTCAGTTTTTTTTGTAACCATAGTGTCTTGTCTTCTAGTATTAAATATGCTTAATATTTAGGTTTTGAAGTTTTGCGAAGTGCTGAAATTGGAGGAAATGTTTCCTACAGGACTTATGAGGACTTAGAAACTGCCTTCGCAAGTCAGTCGTTGCATCCAGCTGATCTGAAATCTAGTGTAGAACGATATTTAAACAATCTTTTAGATCCTATTCGGAAAGATTTTGAAGAGCCTAGTTTGAAGAATTTGGTTCAGAAAGCTTATCCTGCCCCTGTTAAAACAAAAGGTCCTGCCAAAGCGAAACCAGTGGATGAAACTGGTCCCCATCAGTTGGATATCCGTGTAGGTAAAATTGTCAGTGTCAAAAGACATCCTGAAGCTGATTCTCTTTATGTAGAAGAAATTGATTTAGGTAAATAAACTATTTGAATTTATGTTCATTTACTTTTATCAAAAGGGTATATTCACGCGTCAAATATTACCAAAAGTATTTTTTACGGTGAGAATTGTCGTTTTCAGCGCACGAACAGGATGTATTCCTAAAAAGGCGTTTCTTAGGCGTCAAATATACTGTTCAGTTTTTTTTTTGTGGACTAAGCACTTTTCTGTTTGATTGGTCTAAAGCTAGATTATTTTAAACTTAGATTAATACCTCGAAAATATTAGTATCCGTTCAAACATCCGTATTATTAATATTGATATTGCACTAAGGTGACAATACAAAAAAAAAACAAATTTAGAATAAAAAAAGTTTAATTTGAAACTGAGTAAAAACTAAAAAAGCTAGAGCATGGCCTTCCTTAAAATATTTCCTTTTTAGATTTTGCAATTAAAATTAATTAAGTTAAAAAGTTTAATGTAAAATTTAACTTTGTTGATTTTTGGAAACCTAAGATAGTTTCATGATCGGTTCCACCCACCACCTGATTAAAGTGACAGCTTACCGGTCTACCATGCATGACTAGTAACATTTTACTTGCCCACTCTGAGAAAAACTGAAGCTGTAAAGATTCATGTATTATATATGGTACATTAAAATTAAAGTATTCAAATGCTGAAGTCTTGCCTTTTGACTTATGTGCCGAAATAAATGGAATTTTGTGGCTTAGATTGATTGACCTCATAGACTTGATTGATTTAGAGGTTGATTAAAAGTGAGTGATTATTTACTAGTTGTCAATTTTAAATGGGGATTACTGATAAGTTTTCGAATTTAAATGACGAGCTGGTCATAAGTTAAGATTTTTTTTTCATAACGCTGCTCCTTCATAATTCCCCTGTGATTCATAATTTGATATTTTGAAAACTAAACATTTTTTTCACAGAAATTTGAGGAAGACAGATTTTCCAAGATCGTCTTCGTTGGCCAACCGTCCTAGGCCAAACGAAAAGCAGTTCGTCCCCGAATGGGGCGGGAGTATGTCGCAAGGAAAGATTTAAGGAAAATTGGAACTTCTTTGGAGGATGTAAAAAGAGAGGCTTTGAGTAGATTGGGATTGAGAAGGAGCGTGCGTAGCTGTGTTGGCCTCAACCGGATTAGGGCTGCAGTGAGCTATTAAGTAGTAGTAGTAGTAGTAGTTTACCTGTTGCGCGTTACTGCGATCTCAAAATAAAGGAAACTAGACTACGTTGCCCGGGCAACTAGAAGTGTTGCGGCAACCTTTGTCCGGCTTCGCCGACTAAAATGTTGCGAGAGCAACACTGGTTTTGTTTCTTCGCTATCGATCAGTAATCATATGATCAAAGGCTATTCCTAAGCGTTGAAAAAACAACAACATAGTATCGAAAGAAGAGACTAAAGTGACTTTGCAGCCAGTTGAACTATATTCTTTTCAATCGTAGACATCATGACGGATGAAAACTCGGAACATTATCTTATATAATCTAGTTGGTATTGTAAAGCTATCCCTAACTTTTCACGATCAAAATACCATAGATGACATTCTATTAATAATTACGAAACTATCTCATTGTTTTAGATTCTCGTTTGTGCTTGTTTCTTCACTATCGGTTAAATGATGAAGTTGTCAGCCTATCGAAGTTTTAAAATGGTATGTTCAAACAAGAACGCGATCAGTAATCACATGATCAAAGGCTATTCCTCAGCGTTGAAAAAACAGCAATAACAAAAGAATATCGAAAGAAGGGGCTAAATTGACTTTGCCGCCAGTTGAACTTTATCCTTTTCAATCGTAGACATCGTGACAGATCAAGACTTGGAACAATATCTTATATAATCTAGTTGGTATTATAAAGCCATCCGTAACTTTTCAGGATCAAAATACTATAGATGACACTCTATTAATTATTACGAAACTGCCTCGTTGTTTTACGTTATCGTTTTTACCCGTTGCGTAAACACTTAATTCTAGGTTACAATGAGTATGGGTAAGCTACACCAACTAGAAAAAGTTACAAACCCCTCTTCACTAAAGATGATTGTAGCCTAACAGACGATTATTACTTACATGTCCCCTACATGTCTTACCACTGGAACCAACTGGGTCATACCATCAAATACACTGGAAACAAGTAATAGGTACACCAAATAGCAAAATTTGCAAACCCCTCACTGCCGAAGATGATTATGAGCTAACAGCCGACCTTTCCTTACAAGTCCCCTACATGTTTCACAATTGGTATCGGCTTATTTTTGGTTTCAGGGCGTACCCTACTACTGAAGTTGTCAACGTAGATAACTATTTATCCCTATTTTGAAGATATCATCATCTTCCGTATGATACCGTAGATAAGGTATCATCCCTATTTTGAACTGTTTTACTTTGAAGTTGTCAACCCCTTGAAACTTTCAAACTAGTATATGTCATGAAGGAATTTTTGTACCGAAAAATGGATGACATATACTTTGATCAGCTCATCAAGAGCTATCGATTGCCGTCGAAAAAAAATTCCATCTATCTTAGTTCAAAAGTCGATTTTTTTGCCGCAGGCCAACTTTCTAACGTCGCTACTTAGAAAGGAGCAAAGGATAAGCTCCAATTTCTTTAGCAATGACAGAACTTTTAAAGTTTAAGAGGTACATCTGATAACATTTCTCTACCTCAATCCCAAGCCCGAAAAAACAAATGATAATCCCAGCCAAAATCACGGCAGCACTTTCGGACCCTTGGGAAAATGCCGCTTTTTTGCTTCTGTAAATTTTTCTATTTATCACTCAAAGAAGATATATTTGCTGTGGGGCCGGGTAACTGGCGCGTATATTTAACACTTATAGATTTTAGTCCATATTCAATTTAAAAGTGGTGCCTGTCTGCTTGCCTGCTAGAACGGAGCTTTCCACTCGATAGCAGAAACATGGTTTGATGAAACTAAAGCTTGGCTGCACAACTTCAGATACTCCTCTCTGACATAGGCTATATAACTCCACTTCACTTCGCACACCATAGGCTCTGGCTCGTGGACAAGCAAAAACCATCCTTTTTGGCCCCAGGCAAGAGCTCTGCGGAGCTTTCCAAACATATTCATCAATCCGGCCAGAGGTCCACACTTTCCGTAAAAACCGCACAGGTTAGACCCTTACCAGTTTCCAGGAATAAGCCGATATCGGCGGCATAGGAAAAAAAAAAAAAAAAAAACGGGACAAAACCAAATTACAATTAACAATTACAATTAAGTCAAATTATCTTCAAAGGAAAACTATGGAGTGTAATAGATATATATATATATATATATATATATATATATATATATATATATATATATATATATATTATTGTTAGAGTGGAGTGTTAGAGTGGCGAAACCCTATATAGGCCAGTGTATTCTCCTGATGAGCCCTTATGTTGGGTGTTGCCTCTGAATTATTTGTCTATATTATTTTTTCTATTGTTTGGTAAATGACGACTTATACTTATTGACGACATGACTGCCTGTCCATGGATTATTCTTTATGGTTGATTGTGTGTGGCTATGCTGTTTGACCTATGTGATTGTATGGATGAGTAGGGTTAAGGCCTCATTCAAGTGCTGGTCTATATTAATCACTAATTTAGGAAAACAGTCTTCCTTTTCTCCTTCTGTCTCTCTCTTCTGTTTTTTTTTTTTTTTTTTTTTTTTTTTTTTTTTTTTTTTTTTTTTTTTGTGCTGTTGCATTGGTGATTTCTCTTTTCATGATATATATATATATATATATATATATATATATATATATATATATATATATATATATATATATATATATATATGGTTTTGTCCCGTTTTTTTTTGTGGTTTCTCTTTTCGTATATATATATATATATATATCTATTATATATATATATATATATCATATATATACATATATATTAATATATATATATATATATATATATATATATATATATATATATATATATATATATATATATATATATATATATATATATATATATATATATATATTAATTTAATATATATATCGTTATATATATCGTTATATATATATATTAATTTATGTTCATTTTTTATCGACATAGTCTTTTTCATAGAAAAAATGTTTATATATATATATATATATATATATATATATATATACATATATATATATATATATATATATATATATATATATATATATATATATATATATATATATATATATATATATATATATATATATATATATATATATATATATATATATATATATATATATAAAACATTTTTTCTATGAAAAAGACTATGTCAATATAAAATGAACATAAATTAATATACAATTTCTTTCCACTAAACAAGTTTGTCAAAGAGTAGTAAAGAGCCTCGTCAAGCGAAAAATGAGTAGAAATAAATTCAAATAATTTTCCAATTTGAAACTACCTCAAATCACCATAAATAAATGAATTAAACCTAAAACGAACTGAAATTACAATAAATAACCAATTCAAACTCAAAACAAGCAAAAAATTAACATAAGCCGACACCCCTCATACCTTCTCAAGACCAGAACATAATTTGTACTTGAATGAAAACAAAGTACGTTTTAAAATTTTTTCACTTTTTTGAATTAAATAATTAAAGAAGTATTAAGAATATAAGGATTAGATTTCAGAGTATGTATATTCAATAGACAAACACGGTTATTTTTTTCTTTTTTTTCTTTTAGTAAAGTGCAAATTATGTTCTGGTCTTGAGAAGACATGAGTGTTGTCAGCCGTACTCCTTTTAATTTTTGCTCGTTTTGAGTTTGACTAGGTTATCTATTGTAATTTCTGTTCGTGTTGGGTTTCATTTATTTATTAATGGTGATTTGTGGTAGTTTTACACTCGGAAGATAAGACCAACTGACTCGTAGAATTTGACAACAGTTTCGTCTGTAAAAACTTTCAGAAGAAAGGGTATTTCAGGGGGGTATTTTATCGGGGGTAAACGCCTAGAACCCATTTTTTCAGGGAAGTTCAACCAGGACTGCTATTTCAACTAGACGTTCAACTAACTTCCCTGAAGTAATGATGCTAGGACTGTTTTGAAGAGATTTTATTTTTAAAGATCTTATTTATTGTGAGTTTCTTTGATATTTTCTTTTTTTTTTGCTGAGGACGGTCCTTGGATGTAGGGTCGAAATATATTTATTTGAAGTTCGGGTTCAGCTAGTAAAAAAATTTCTCTATTGTTCTACTTCTTGTTTATAATGGAAATGCAGTGTGTTCTTAGTCGCTCTTAGCGATGTGTGTTTTTTTTTTCTTCACCCTTCATTTTATAGAACTGATGGTCACAGAAGGACTGACTTGGTTGCCAACTCTGAAATACAGTACCTTTTTTTAAGTGACAAAATCGATTGCAGGATTATCAAACAACCTGGGTTGTGTCCTTTTTGCCCTGTTTTTTATCTGCTGTTTTTTTTAAGTGCCCTGGGTTGCTTCGCTGCCCCACATGATATAACATAGTCATTTTGACTCTCTACCTTGCCAATATAGAACTGTATTCTGATTTTTTTTCTTTTTTGTCTTATTCTTTAGTGGATAGTCTATAAGTATAGAACTTACAGATGTTAAGATACAAATCAGCTCGACTTAAGTTGGATCCGTCTGCCTATTATTTCTGTGCCAATTCTGTGTAAAAGGATTCCAAGCACTACTCACCACCCTCTCACTTTTTCTTTCTTATTTATGTCCCACTTATGGTTTCAGTACCCTCATCTTGCTTAAGCTTTTCGTTCCTATCCAAGCTTTAGTTTTTTTTCGGTTATGCACAAGTCTGCTTATTCTTATGGCGTCCCCCTGGGTTTTCACCTATGATTACTTATTTTTATTCTGCGCTTTATTTTTCTGCATAAAACCTTGTCTATGAGTGGGTAGTGCCCTTGATTGCTCATGAAACAGTAAAACCCGGGCAAATTGTACAACAGACATGGGGTAAATCGTAAAACCATTATATTTTTCTAGAGAAAGGACGCCTGCCCACTCTCTCTCTGGTTCCAGAACTGGAGTTCTTTTAATTTTTTTGAATAAATCAGGTTTGTCTCATTTTTAGGCGAAGAAAGGCCAAGGACAATCGTCAGTGGTTTAGTGGAGTATGTTCCTCCTGAAGAAATGAAAGATCGACTTGTCGTTGTATTATGCAATTTAAAACCAGCAAAAATGAGAGGTGTGGAATCAGCAGGAATGGTACTGTGTGCATCTAGGTAAGCGTAACACCATTTTTATCATCTGAGAAATATCTTATTTTAACACCTGACCATTTTTTTTTATCTGAGAGAAAACCATTTTTTTAAGCATTTTGCCCTTTTTGTAATGGAGTTGGAGTTTCAGAATAAATTGAAAAAAAAATTATCAACAAGGTCCTTTTTTATTGTTGCTATTGTTGGTGTAATTGAATGGAGCTTCCAGAATTTCTTCTCTATGCGCCAGCCTTTTTTATTTATCATTAAAAATGAGGAAACTGTGCTTACCGTTTACGTTAGGACTCATTTCGATTGGCTCTATCCAAATTATTCTGCTATGGTGGCGCCTTTCGCAACTCCAACATTTTTTATAAGTTTCAGTCGGCTGGGTTTATTTGTCAAAAATAAAATATAGGGCGGACTAAAGCCAACCAATGGAATTCATTCTTGTTTGGCACGTAAGTTTGACAACAACGGTATACGGAGATTTTACTGAGATGCATTTAGCCGATGGCTTTCTGATAATATTTTGAAGTGAGATTGAAAAAAGAAAGAAGTAACGGCTAAGGAGTTTCTAGCGCCTGGTATCTTTTCAGGTTTAGCTGTAAATCTGAAAGGCTTGTTTTATAGTGAAATTGCCATTTTTGTCCCCTTCACGGATGCTTGCACAATATAGTTGACTTGGGCTGGCAAGCCATCTTTAGGGTGACCGAAAAACGTTACAAAAGAAAATAATTTCTATGATTTCACACTTATTTCCCATTTACAAAAAAAGAGAAAAGACGGATTTAATCTGAATAAAGCTTCTTCCACTACTTTATTTAAACTAAACCCATTTTTTTTCTTTAGTTTTTTTTTCAAAAGAAAGCATTTTTATGCAATTCGAAAATTGTTCTATTTTCTAACATGAAAGACGTGATTTTATGTTTACGCCCTGACAAAAGGAATTGAAATTTGAAATGCTTCTTTTAAAGTCAATAATCTATAGGTTGTTTCCCCGTCGGTTCAGCTTGTAGCGCATTGTTGAGGAGTTTTTTTTTGAGGTGAAAGCTTTCTTATTGAAAAAAAAAACATTTGTTGTAGCAAAAGATTCATTTATATTCGTACCAGACCGCTAGAACCTGAACATTTCTTTAAAAAAATATCTAGATTTAGGAGTACAGACCTCAACGTGGTAAAGAGAGGCTGACCCCGGGCACTTCAGAGGCATTTTTTTTTTTTTAGTTTCAAATCATTATTAAAAAGGCAAAAATCACCTTTGTATTGTAAAAACTGGTTTACTTCGGAAAGAGCCAAGCATAGATGATATTGCGACATTTTATGCCAGCGCCACATCAAAGTCACGCTTGTCGACAATTTTTTTTTATGAACGATCAAAACCGTATCCAAGTGGGAGGAGTTCCTCCCCAAAATTTGCGTTTTACTCGTAGAAACGTAACAAAAATGTTATAAATTCATTTTTGAAGTTTTCTCATAACGTCCTCCCTCCAAAAAAAAATCCTGCTCCCTGAAAAACAATCCTGGATACGCCCTTGCGAATGATATGTGGTTTTTCATGATTTTAGCAAATTCATGTTTCAGAAGCATAAGCCTAAGATGGCAAGAAACTGGTTTGAAAAGATTTTAACAATGATTTGTTTCCAACTATTCTTGAAACTAACAATTTACTTGTTGAGAAGAGTTTTATTTATAACTTATATCATAGGTTTAGAACACTTAACACAAGACATAGAACAAAGCAAATGTAACATATTAACAAGATACATATTCTTATTGTAGGCTAGTTTACCTCTTTTGGTTTTACTAAGCGTAGAAAGTAATGTTATTTTTTGGTAGATAAAAAACAAAGAAAATAAATGTCAAATGGTTTGTTTTTGTATATAGCTATTTCCAGATCCACCTTTGTGAAGAAGCTGGAGGCAGTCAGGCAATGCTCAGGCTGGAGGGGATGGAGACAGACGCCTTAAATAGCGCATTACAAGGTTTATTAAAAAAAACATCAAAAAATAATTGTTTGGTTATTCTGATTCCAAAATTATTGATTTCTTTAACTTTCAAGTTAAGTGTGGAAAGCTATGAGCCTGAGTAAACTCATCGAATTTAAGAAAAAGGAGATAAACACCCCCAAAAGGCAATATTCACGAAAGTCTAACCATGAAAATCAATGTATCAGAGAACCCTAGTATAGAAGTTCTCGATACTAGGGTATAAAGAATTTCGGGTACTTTTTGCCTCAAAGAGGACAAAATTAATATGGATCAAATATTCTGATATAGGCAATCCCTTTAAGATCATCTATAAACTATATATTGATATTCCCTGTTTTATAGGAATGTTATACACTATTACATACGTTCCTAGAAAGTTACGCAGTCCTAGAAGAGGGAGAGGGGATGCCAGACAGCTCATACAATGTATTTTAGTACTTCCCATTAGTCTCTAGCTTAATCTAGGGAGATCTAGGGAGAGGGGCTAGGGATTAAACACTAATTCCTCTTCATTTTAACTGAGCCACAGAACAGCTGGGTGATAACATCCGTCTTGGTGCTGAAAATCGGATCTCAATGGATCTCAACGAAATTTGATATTTAGAAGGATATCGTGTCTCAGACCTCTTAATTCAAATCCCAAACGGATCTGGTGACATTGGGGGGGGGGGGGTTGGGAGGGGGAAACCTAAAACTTGGAAAACACTTAGAGTGAAGGGATCGGGATGAAACTTGGTGGGAAAAATAAGCACAAGTCCTAGATACATGATTGACATTACCGGAATGGATCCGCTCTCTTTGGGGTATTTGGGAGGGGGGGGGGTTTAATTATGAAAAATTAGAAAACATGAGGTATTTTTAACTTACGAACGGGTGATCGGATCTCAATGAAATTTGATATTTAGAAGGATATCGTGGCTCAGAGCTCTTATTTTAAATCCCGAACAGATCTGGTGACATTGGGGGGGGGAGAGTTGGGAGGGGAAGACGTAAAACTTGGAAAACACTTAGAGTGGAGGGATCGGGATGTAACTTGGTGGGAAAATAAGCACAAGTCCTAGATATATGATTGACATAAACAGAACGGATCCGCTCTCTTTGGGTTAGTTTGGGGGGGGGGGGTTAATTCTGAAAAATTAGAAAAAATGAGGTATTTTTAACTTACGAACGGGTTATCGGATGTCAATGAAATTTGATATTTAGAAGGATATCGTGTCTCAGAGCTCTTATTTTAAATCCCGACCGAATCTGGTGACATGGGGGGGGGGTGGTGGTGGTGAGGAGTTGGGAGGGCGAAACCTAAAACTTGGAATACACTTAGAATGGAGGGATCGGGATGTATCTTTTTGGGAAAAATAAGCATAAGTCCTAGATACATGATTGACATAACCGGAACGCATCCGTTCTCTTTGGGGTAGTTGGCGGGGTTAATTCTGAAAAATTAGAAAAAATTAGGTATTTTTAACTTACGAACGGGTGATCTGGTCTCAATGAAATTTTATATTTAGAAGGATATCGTGTCTCAAAGCTCTTATTTTAAGTCCCGACCGAATCTGGTGACTTTGGAGGGAGTTTGGGGTGGAGGAACCTAAAATCATGGAAAACGCTTAGATTGGAGGGATCGGGATGAAACTTGGTGGGAAAAATAAGCAAAAGTCTTAAATACGTGATCTACATAATCGGAACGGATCCGCTCTATTGGGGGGGGGGGCGTTTTGTTAATTCTGAAAAATTAGAAAAAATGACGTAATTAACTTACGAAGGAGTGATCGGATCTTCTTGAAACTTCATATTTAGAAGGACCTCGTAACTCAGATCTCTTATTTAAATCTCAACCGGATCCAGCGTAATTGGGGGGGGGGGCAGTTGAAGGGAACCGGAAATCTTAGAAAATACGTTAAGCGGTGAGATCAGGATGAAACTGGATGGAAAGAATAAAAACCAGTCTAAGACACATGAATGACATAGTCGGATCGGATCTGCTCTCTTTGGTGGAGTTGGGGGGGGGGGGGGTAATTTTGAAAATTGAGGTATTTGTAACTTATGAAAGGGTGACCAGATCTTAATGAAAATTGATATTTAGATGGGTCTTGCGCTTTAAAGCTCTAATTTTAAATTCCGACCAGATCCTGTGACATTGGGAGGAGTTGGAGGGGGAAACCGGAATTCTTGGAAACGTGAAAATTGGGGTATTTTTATTTTACGAATAGGTGATCGGATCTTAATGAAATTTGATATTTAGAAGGAATTCATGTCTCAGAGCTCTTATTTCAAATCCCGACCAGATCTTTTGACATTGGGGGGAGTTGGAGGGGGAAATCTTGGAAAACACTTGGAGTGGAGAAATCGGGATGAAGCTTCGTGGATAGAATAAGCAAATGTCCTTGATGCGTGATTGACGGAACCGTACTGGATTCGCTCTCTTTGGGGGAGTTGGGGGGAGGGGTTCAGTGGTTTGGCGAGTTTGGTACTTCTGGACGTGCTAGGACGATGAAAATTGGTAGGCGTGTCAGGGAGCTGCACAAATTGACTTGATAAAGTCGTTTTCACAGATTCAACCATCTGGGGGGCTAAAGGGAGAGGAAAAATTAGAAAAAATTAGGTATTTATAACATACGAGTGGGTGATCGGATCTTATTGAATTTTGATATTTAGAAGAGCATCGTGACTCAGAGCTCTTATTTTAAATCCTGACCGGCATTAAGCCTCTTATTTTCCTTTTAAATCAATCTATTGATTCATAGAATTTTGCTAGAGCTCATACCATATGATCTCTTGGCTCTTAGCTCTTCTTGCCTCGTCAAAGTGCTATATGAGCTCTTAGCTCTTGTTTATTGGCTGTCAGTAATGAAAACAAATTCAAAATGACTTTAATAAGCTATGTTAAGCTCAAAACTATCTATGTAATTTAATAATAAATTATAAAAATAAGGATTGGGTTCACAATTCTAAAAAACCTAAATCGTTTTTGAAAAAAAAACACACTTCTTTGCTTCATTAGGGGGTGCCAGACACCCCCTAATGGGTTGGAGGAGGGGACAGTAAATCATCGTTAAAGTGGGAGAGGTAGGGGGTGTCAGACAACTCAAGGCAATTAAATATAGAAATTAAATTATTGAAGAGCCTATATTTAGCTCTCTACGATGTTCAAGTGTCTGGCCCATTTTTTCTATTCCAGAAATATTACCCAAGTTGCACTTTTAGGGTTCTGTTTGTCACTTTATTAAGGCTCAGACGAGCATAGTTCATAAAAAAAAAACGATAAGAAATAAGAGTTAGCTCTTAAATGAGCCCAGCTCTATATGATCTTCCGGTGCCTCGAAAGCGACGAAGGAATAAAAACACACCACTGTTGTCCATACAAAAAATCGATTAGTTTTAGTTGTTCAAGACGGAGGGGGGGGGATAATTTACCTTATATGGTTTTGATAATGACTATTTAAAGAGTATACTTTTTTATTCAATAAAACATCATTTTTGAATCATTTGCTACTGATAGGCGCGATGCATGGGGCTATTGGAATAGCTAATAGTCCAACTGCGATATTTAGGCTTCTGTGAGGGCCTGGAAGCTGAAGGAAGCAGAAGGGAAATAGGTACTTCTATCATTAATGAGCAAGGTAACAATATGAAATTCACCATCACCCACCCAAAAACTTGTTTAAAGTACACTGCTTCCGCCTGCAGCAACTCACTTGTGACAGCTTCCGTTAAAAGCTATCTGCAACTTAATTTTATGTTATTTGGCGTGTGCATTATTTGTTATATTGTAAAATGTTTTTGAAGTAATTAAGTAATTTTTTTGCTAAATAATAAATTTTCTTCGTTATCACTTGAAGAAAAATATGATATTGAAGTCTTACGGTGACATATCCCACATTTACTTTTTTCTATAGGCTGTTCAGTATCCGTTATGAAATAATCTCCCTAGCCAAGTTTTCAGAAATCTTTATTTCAATTTAGGCTTGTGTTTTGCACAAATGTTCCAACTCCCCTTTCCTCTGAAAAATATCCCATACCTCTTGACTTCCCGGAAGTGGACCCCTTAAGAAAAAATGCGAGAGATATGCTCCTGCTTCTTCATCAACATTTGCTTCCTTCAACTTACGCTTCCTATCATTTAATCTTGATTGCGTCTCCAAAACCCCCAGAAGCTCATGCACCTTCGTGCTTCTGCTTCGTTTCAGTCTTGGACCAACAAGTTCGGGCAACGATGGATCCCAGAAATAATCAAGCTTGGGTAACTTCTGTTTCCAGAAGCAAATATCACGCTTAACTAAAATGATGTCGAAGTCGCCCTGATCAACAAACACTACAAGGAAGCAGTTTTCTTTATCTAAAATGTTAAGTTATCCTTGAATTTGGTAGAAGTATTTGTGCTCCTGTTTGAGCATTAAACAACCTTTGTTGGTGTCCTCTCGAAGAAATAAACCTTTTAGTAATTTCAGCTGAACAGCTTCTTTTGTTGTCTTGCCTCCAGGAATGGTTGTTACAGTTTTTACTTCCACAATTCCACAATTATTATCAGAGATTCTATTTGATTGCACAACATATAGAATCTCCGATTATAATCTACCTGGAAAGCGACTAGCCTTTAAGAGTGCTTTACGTAAGATTAAATTGTGAAATGCCATTTAGACTTGTGTTTTTATTGACTTACCCTTTCACCGTTACTAAGAAAGGGTCATTCTATTTTAGTTTTTTATTTTGTTTTAAGGTTTGGTTGTTTATATTTTTATCAGTTTATTCTGAACTGAGGACGGTCAAGCGGAGGTCTTGACCGAATGCTTGCATAGTTCTTCAACTTTCTCGCTGGCTGTTTATTGTCCTCGATTTCTTCCTTTCTTCGCGATTTTATGTCTTAAAACTCGTACGAATTCTCAAATTGGGAAAGCCTTATTTTCCACGGGGGTAAACACCGGCCACCAATTCTAACATGTATATAAACAACAAGAACTAAGAAATTGTCATTTAATAATTGCGGTTTGTGTCTATGAATCAGAGTATGATGTTTCCGTCCATCATTACCCAAATTTTGGAGTATCTGCTCAAAAAAAATTTTAATCTAGTAATCGTATTGAAATCTTTGCGGAAATTTTTTCATCGGGTCAAGAATGTGACAGTAAAGTTATTGATATTACTTTTTCTTTCGTTGGTTTGACATTACGAATCAACTGTTGATGAAAAACAAGGGGGAAAACAATACCTACAAAAATAGCTTTTTAACTTAGCTTTTAGTTTTTTGCTGTAACCAGTCTAGTCATTAGCTCCATTGTACAGGTAATGATTATTATCCTTGGAAAAAGCGCAAATGGCAAATCTGTGGATATATTTATTTTTTCGCAAGCTAACTTTCAAAAGTTTACCCGTAATTCGATAAAATGAATGAATATGAAGAGAATTGTATCTTTTTCATGCTATATTTTCATTGGCCTACTTAGTTTGGACTGGAAATAAATGTACATAGATTAATGAAACGAACATAAATAAAGGTACATGTGTCTTTTAGCCACCATACTCAATTTCAAACAACAGGGCGTCAATGGACACAGCATGACTTTTTATTCTTTTGATAAAGACCCTTTTTGGAAGTGTACAACTAGGCCATGTATGAAACAATTCGGTTTGCATGTCAATACGTGGTTGTCAATAAATTGTAGTTTTCATAATTTGTTGATAAAATATTATATTTTCATCATATTTTGTCAAAATTTCATTAGGATTAACCAAACTTCACTTCTCGACAGAACTTGATTGTGGTGGCTATAAGACACAAGTACCTAAATAAATTATATTGAGATTTGTTAAACAGCTTGAACAAAATATTATCAAAAGAAATAACTCCTTTTGTTCTATAAACAAAATGCTTCGAATTAGTTATCCAAGATTAGATAAAAACAGAACAAATGCAAATAAATAAAAAAATTATTTACTTTTTTAATTATACTGAGTTTTGCTTCAGCTTATTTCCTCCGTTTTTATTTCTCCTAATCGATCACAGAGTCCAATATATCACAGAAAATCAGCCTAGCCGAGAACTTGTTTTTTGTCTGATTGTAAAACAGGTATCCCTAGACAGGTAGACAAAACGGTAACCGCTTATATTCTTTTAGTGAGAAATAGCGAAGCAAAGTCCATCTATTTTTGTAACAACTTAACGATTTTTGTGTTTTCTTGTAAGTTTTTGTTATTTTCTACGGAAACTTTTAAGTAATATAACAAATCTGACACGGTGACTACATAGATCTCAAGCCAATGAGCAATATGATGCAAATATCTTGTCTATTTGGTCAAAATAATAGCTTCAGATTACTCGCAAAATTCTCTGTTTTTAAAAAACATTTTTCTGTAAAAAAAAAAAAGAATCCTTTTTCAAAAATGTAATGCAATGAATTCATAAATCTAAGTCTCAGCTATCGAATAATACCAAAATTGTCATCGTTAGGCGAAACATGAAGACGGTACACGGTTTATTTAAAAACGGCCAAAAACATGTGTAGTGAGCATAAACCTTAGCATGTAACATATTTACTGTATGACACTGAATCTCATATTTTTTCCTTTAAATCCCCACTTAGTGTGGTTTTACAGTGTATTAAGAAACATAAGGACAAAATACAAAGCTTAAAGGATAATTTAGGCAAGATGACATTAGACAGGATAATTAGACATCTTTGAATTGAAGTAACTCAGAAAATATTGTCTTGTGTTTAAATTATCAAAAAAACATGATGATTTTTTTTCTCTTTTTTTGCCTGAATAGACATAGTTAATCTTGCATGCACTGAGGGTGATAGCCACTGTCCCAAGAGTCGCTATTAGCCCCTCAATGGTCTAATTCAAATGATCGCTTTCATGGGATGCTACGCGTAACCTTTTTTTATTACAGGTTTACGATATTCTGCAAGGTTGTTTAATAGTCACCCCCACCCCATTTCATCGCTTTAATATTAAAATAGAATACGCCTAATGGCAATAATATCTAATATTTTCGTCCTATTGACTCAATTGGCTGCTTAAGTACTCGGCTCTTCTTATACAAATTACTGGTTGTTTGACACAAAAAAGGATGTAAAAGGTCATTGTTTGCATCGCTTAGTTTCTTTTAATTGTCATCGTCAGAAGGGCCCACAGTATCCACCTGAATCAGTGCTCTTACAGACTATCCCGCCCTGTGGGTGCTACAACTTAACATACTTGTTTTTATTAATTCGGAACCAGGATTGAAGGATCCTGAAGGATCTCCAACAGGCATGATACCAGTTTTTTTTTTAATGTTGTCAGTTCTAGAAGTGACAGAAAATCTTCTATATGTATTTCTACCTCTAAATAAAAGCAATAGGATGCATTTCGTATATGCATCGGCAAAAACCCAACTAGATCTTAGGAAAAAAAATGCTTCGAATTATAAGTTACTAAAAGGAAATAAAATATTAACAGTTGAAAATAACAAGTAATATTTTGGAATTAACACGAGAACAACTGATGTATATTTTAATGTATTTTTGTTTTCAGGACAGAGCCAAAAGCGGTTGAGCCTCTTAGTCCGCCAGAAGGTAGCCAGCCAGGAGACCGAGTATTGGTTGAAGGATATGAAACAGGTTGTCCTGATACCGTTCTAAACCCAAAGAAAAAAGTTTGGGAAACTTTGCAGGTATATTCTTGCTCTATTATTAGTTTCAAAACGATTGAGTTAAGGAATGGGTCGGTCATAAAGAAATATATCTACAAAACGTGATTTTTCACAAAACAGTTTAAAGTTTTTGCTGTTAAAATAGATCGTTGTATCGTTAGTCGTTAATTCTAAAGTTCTCTTGACGCTCTGTTTGAAAGTCCTTTGTGATGGATATTTAAAGCAGAAAAGTAAGTGCTATAAGTGAGTAGTTTTACTTAGTTATTAATAATTGGTTTTAAGAATGATAAGCTGCCGTTTAGGACGAAGAAAAACTACAATTATAGAGTAGATAGTTAAAATGATTAAAAAGAAATAAGAATTAGTGGAATTTCCACACTCCCTGGATGTTAACATACATTTTTATTACAAATTCATTACTAAGATCTTAAGACTCAAAATACGATCAAAAGTTGAGAAAAATAGGTAAGAAAAGAATAACAAGAGCTAAGAGCTCATATGGCACTTGTGATGAGGCGAGAAGAGCTAAGAGCCAAGAGATCATATGGTATGAGCTCTAACAAAATTCTATGAATCAGTAGATTGATTTAAAAAGGAAAATAAGAGGCTTAATGCCGGTCAGGATTTAAAATAAGAGCTCTGAGTTACGATGTCCTTCTAAATATCAAAATTCATTAAGATCCGATCAACCACTCGTAAGTTGTAAATACCTAATTTTTTCTAATTTTTCCTCTCCCTTTAGCCCTGCCAGATGGTCGAATCTGGGAAAACGACTTTATCAAGTCAAATTGGGCAGCTCCCTGACACGCCTACCAATTTTCATCGTTCTAGCACGTCCAGAAGCACCAAACTCGCCAAATCACTGAACCCCTCCCCCCAACTCCCCCAAAGAGAGCGAATCTAGTACGATTCTGTCAATCACGTATCAAGGACATTTGTTTATTCTATCCACCAAGCTTCATCCCAATTCCTCCACTCCAAGTGTTTTTCCAAGATTTCCCCCTCCAACTGCCCCCAATGTCAAAAGATCTGGTCGGGATTTGAAATGAGAGCTCCGAGACATTAATTCCTTTTAAAAATTAAATTTCATTAAGATCCGATCATCTATTCGTAAAATAAAAATACCCCAATTTTCACGTTTTCCAAGAATTCCGGTTTCCCCCTCCAACTCCCCCCAATGTCACAGGATCTGGTCGGAATTTAAAATCAGAACTTTAAAGCACAAGATCCTTCTAAATATCAAATTTCATTAAGATCTGGTCATCCTTTCGTAAGTTACAAATACCTCAATTTTCAAAATTACCCCCCCCCCCCAATTCCACCAAAGAGAGCAGATCCGGTCTGGTTATGTCAGTCACGTATCTTAGACAGGTTTCTATTCTTCCCATCCAGTTTCATCCTGATCTCACCGCTTTAAGTATTTTCTAATATTTCGGTCCCCCCAACTGCCCCCCCCCAATTACGCTTGATCCGGTTGAGATTTAAAATAAGAGATCTGAGTTACGAGGTCCTTCTAAATATGAAGTTTCATGAAGATCCGATCACTCGAAAAAATCCGAAAAATACGTCATTTTTTCTTTTTTTTCAGAATTAAATGACCCCCCCCCCCCAAATAGAGCGGATCCGTTCCAATTACGTAAATCACGTATTTAAGACTTCTGCTTATTTTTCCCACCAAGTTTCATCCCGATCCCTCCAATTTAAGCTTTTTCCATGATTTTAGGTTCCCCCACCCCAAACTTCCCCCAATGTCACCAGATCCGGTCAGGATTTAAAATAAGAGCTTTGAGACACGATATCCTTCTAAATATCAAATTTCATTGAGATCCGTCACCCGTTCGTAAGTTAAAAATACCTCATTTTTTCTAATTTTTCAGAATTAACCCCTCCCCCAACTACCCCAAAGAGAGCGGATCCGTTCCGGTTATGTCAATCATGTATCTAGGACTCGTGATAATTTTTCCACCAAGTTTCATCCCGATCCCTCCACTCTAACTGTTTTCCAAGTTTTAGATTTCCCCCTCCCAACTCCCCCCCAATGTCACCAGATCCGGTCGGGTTTAAAATAAGAGATCTGAGCCACGATATCCTTCTGAATATCAAATTTCATTGAGATCCGATCAGCCGTTCGTAAGTCAAAAATACCTCATTTTTTCTAATTTTTCTGAAATAACCCCCCCCCCCCAACTACCCCAAAGAGAGCGGATACGTTCCGTTTATGTCAATCATCTATCTAGCACTTGTGTTTATTTTTCCCACCAAGTTTCATCCCGATCCCTCCACTCTAAGCGTTTTCCAAGTTTTAGGTTTCCCCCTCCCGACTCCCCCCCCCCAGTGTCACCAGATCCGGTCGGGATTTAAAATAAGAGCTCTAAGACACGATATCCTTCTAAATATCAAATTTCATTGAGATCCGATCACCCGTTCGTAAGTTAAAAATACATAATTTTTTCTAATTTTTCAGAATCACCCCCCCCCCCCCCAACTATCCCAAAGAGAGTGGATCCGTTCCGATTATGTCAATCATGCATCTGGGACTTGTGCTAATTTTAATCATCAAGTTTCATCCTGATCCTTCCACTCTAAGTGTTTTCCAAGATTTTAGGTTCCCCCCCTCCAACTCCCCCCAATGTCATCAGATCCAGTCGGGATTTAAAATAAGAGCTCTGAGACACAATATCATTCCAAACATCAAATTTCATTAAGATCCCATCACCCGCTCATAAGTTAGAAATACTTCATTTTTTCTATTTTTTCCGAATTAACCGGCCCCCCACTCCCCCCCAGATGGTCAAATCGGGAAAACGACTATTACTAATTTAATCTGGTCCGGTCCCTGATACGCTTGCCATATTTCATCGCCCTAGCTTACCTGGAAGTGCCTAAAGTAGCATAACCGGGACCAACAGTCCGACAGAATTTGCGATTGCTATATTTCACTTGGTTAATACCAAGTGCCATAAAAACCGCAAAGCAATAGTGGTGTATCAGTTATAAAAAGTCATTTGTTGTACTGTGGGAAGGTTTAAGGATGGTGATTACATAAAAAAAAACTAGTTTTTTTTAACTGAAAGTAAGGAGAGACATTAAAACTTAAAACGAACAGAAATTACTCCGTATATGAAATGGGTTGTCCCCTCCGCAATCCCTCGCTCTTTACGCTAAAGCTTTTAATTGTATTAAAAAGCAGAATTGTGGCAAAGAGTCAAACTTTAGCGTAAAGAGCGAGGGATTGCGGAGGGGACAACCCATTTCATATACGGAGTAATTTCTGTTCGTTTTAAGTTTTAATGTCGCTCCTTACTTTCAGTTAAAAAAACTAGTTTTTTTTATGTAATTTCTGAACGTTTTTGAATTAATGCATGTTTGATTTTGGCTCTCCACACATAAATTATTAAAATGAAATTTGCATATTAATTCCTTTTTTGGCTAAATGGCTTTCTCTTAGTTTTGATCAGACGATTTTGAGAATTAAGGGATGGGGAAGGAGGCCTATTTGCCATGCAATTTTTCGGTTACATAAAAAGGCAACTATAAATTTTAATTTTTAACGAATTTTTCTATTAGTAAAAAATATACGTAACTTAAGAATTATCTTACATAACAAACTTTTATATTCTAATTTATATTATGTATATGAGAGGGTTTGTACCCTCGTTAATACCTCGTTCTTTACACTAAATCGTAAGTTTTGTCCCAATTCTTTAAGAATGACCCCTGAATCAGAAAGGCCGTAGAATAAATAGTTGAAATTGCTAAAGATACTATAGCATAAAGACCGAGGTATTTATCTCCTCCTAAATACTTCGCTCTTTATGCAAAAGTATTTTTAGAACCCCTCATATGCGTAATAATCTCTGTTCGTTTTAAGTTTCAATGCTACTCTTTACTTTCAATTGAAAAAAACTTTTCCATGTTTATTTTTTCATGTTTTTTTTATAGTAATTTTAGAAAATCCTGCGCCCTTTTCATTGAATTTCTGTTCCCCCATGACATATTTCTCCATGGAAAGATCCTCCCAAATAGCCCCCTCCCCTCAACCCCACCCCAAAAACCAAAAAAAAACCCCTGAAACCGACTGTACACTTCCCAATAACCATTATTATATGCAAACACGGTCGAAGTTTTTAACTTGCAGCCCCTCCCCCAGGGAGTTTGGGGGAGTAAGTCATTCCCAAAGACATAGTTATTATGGTTTTTGACTATTCGGAACAAAATGGCTATCTCAAAATTTTGATCTGTTGACTTTGGAGAAAAAATGAGCGTGGGAGGGGGCCTAGATGCCCTCCAATTTTTTTGGTCACTTAAAAAGGGACCAAAAAAATTTGGTCATTAAAAATGACCCCTCTTGAAAAGAAAAAACAAAACAAGAAACAAACAAACAAACACGCACCCGTGATTTGTCTTCTGGCAAAAAATACGAAATTCCACATTTTTGTAGATAGGAGCTTGAAAATTTTACTACAGGGTTCTCTGATACGCCGAATGCGATGGTGTGATTTTCGTTAAGATTCTGTGACTTTTAGGGGGTGTTTCTCCCTATTTTCTAAAATAAGGCAAATTTTCTCAGGCTCGTAACTTTTGATGACAAAGAATAAATTTGATGAAACTTATATATTTAAAATCAGCATGAAAATCTGATTCTTTTGATGTATATTTTAGCATCAAAATTCCGTTTTTTAGAGTTTCGTTTACTGTTGAGCCGGGTCGCTCCTCACTACAGTTCGTTACCACGAACTGTTTGATATAGTGGTCTTGGTAACCGTATTGTTTTTTGAATGATATAAGAACTGCGAATATTCATTAAAAAAGAAAAGAAAAACCATATTGCATTGGAAATACTGGGAGTTGAGGAACTAGAAGCGCGCAATGAATGAAGGGACTGTATGGAAAATATTTTAGATCATCTTTAAGGTTTGTTCTTTTTTTAAAATCTATGGCGTTCATCGCCTATTGAGATCGGTTAGTTTTGGTTCATACCATTTTATTACTTGCTGAGTACTATCTCGTTCTATAGATATTGCGCTTTATGGACTAGTGCCTTAATCTTGCTTATGATAAGAGCTGAATTTCTCGTCTCTGCCAAGTTTTGTGTATGGATTTTACCTCGGCTAGTGAGAAAAATGTCTTTCCGTTAGCGAATATTAGGTTTGCTTTTGCGTCAGTTCGCGTTCAGTGACGCTTGAGAGTGTGCCTACTCTGCATATGGCACATAATTGAATTTGAACAACTCATAAAAATAGAATTATGCTTCAAATGGCAAAAAAAAAAACAGCCAAAGTATTTTTAGTAATTTCAACTATTTATTCTACGGCCATTCAGAGGTCATTCTTAAAGAATTGGGACAAAACTTACGATTTAGTGTAAAGAGCAAGGTATTAACAAAGGTACAAACCCCCTCCTATACGTAATAAAAATATAAGAATATAAAAATTTGTTACGTAAGTTAATTTTTAAGTTACGTATATTTTTTTACTAATAAAAACGTTCGTTAAAAATAAAAAGTTCTAGTTGCCTTTTTAAGTAACCGAATAATTGGAGGGCAACTAGGCCTCCTTCACCACCCCTTATTTCTCAAAATCGTCTGATCAAAACTAAGAGAAAGCCATTTAGCCAAAACAAGATTTAATATACAAATTTCATTTTAATGATTTATGTGCGGAGAGCCAAAATCAAACATGCATTAATTCAAAAACGTTCAGAAATTAAATAAAAAAAACTAGTTTTTTTTAACTGAAAGTAAGTAGCGACATTAAAACTTAAAACGAACAGAAATTACTCCGTATATGAAATGGGTTTTCCCCTCCGCAATCCCTCGCTCTTTACGCTAAAGTTTGACTCTTTGCCACAATTCTAATTTTTAAAACAATTAAAATTTTCAGCGTAAAGAGCGAGGGATTGCGGAGGGGAAAACCCATTTCATATACGGGGTAATTTCTGTTCGTTTTAAGTTTTAATGTCGCTCCTTACTTTCAGTTAAAAAAACTATTTTTTTAATTTAATTTTTTAAAGCGATGCTCTTAGAAGACTGCTGAGAATTTCGCTTTTGATCAGATATATTAGCTGAAACTCGCATAGTGACGTAGCTTTTGCGTTTTTGCATTAACTTTTGATGGTCTTGACTGCTTTTGTTTTAAGCGTTGGACCGAAAAAAACTCAAGGATCAAGTCTTTCTCATTCATTCTGTTTGCTTCTTTGACAAAGAACCCAAAAATTCACCAAATTTCTCTAGCAAAAAAAAAAAAAAAAAATATAAATATTTTGCTAGAAAGAAAACAAGATCCTCAATGGAGGAAAAAGATCTGGAAATACTGGTCTTGAATAAACGCTACTAGTTTGTTAGCTTTTGTACAATTGGGCTGTTTAAGTTTAATTGCAGTTTCTGCTTGGAATATTTATGAATTCTTTGCATCGGGGGGGGGGGGGGTGTGTGTATCGTTTTAATTATTGTTATTTATTGGCACATCAAGTAATATTTTTTTCAACTTGTTCTATCCAAATCAAAAAGTTCTTTCTCTTGGTTAGGTCTAGCTCCTGCCTGAAACACAAAGAATTCTAACAAAAAATAATTTTAAACTGTGAAGTCGAAATTTGAAATGCTGAGAAAATCTTATTTGTATCTTTTTAATTTAGTATAAAAGTCACTTCAGAAAAAATTTTCTAATTCTTTTCATTTTTTTTTAGATACCAGAAATTTTGTCAAAATCAAAGAACAAAGCCAAGTTTAAAAATTGCAATACAAGCGCTGTCAGACGTGGGGGAATTTTGATTCAGTTTTAATTTCACAATGAAAGGTTTATATTATGGGGGGGGGGGGAGAGGGGGCTTAAAATTCGTTCATAGTGTTGTTCATTGTTTATACCATGGTCAAATGACCTTTGAGACGCTCTGTTTATTCCCTGGATTAATAATATTATACTATTATTCAGGCTGATTTGATTGTGAATTCCAACGGTGAAGCTACTTGGAAAGGATGCCCTCTTGTGTCGCCACGAGGAAGATTTACAGCTACAACTCTGAAGAATGTTCCCATCAGATAGCCGAATTTCGTCTGTTTATTGAGTTTGCAAATGTGGTCTAAGTGGTTAATATGGAATAAATTGGTTCTTTGCTAGATTTGTGTTCCTGTTCTGTTCTCTTCCTAGTCATGGTTTTTGGTGAGTGATTTTAATCAAAAATTTTCTCATCTATTCACTTTGTAAATCTGATGGATACAAGTGAACAAACAAATGGCTGAATATTAGTCCCTTTCGAGAATGTTGCTTTATTTCAGGACACGTCTTTTATATAGCCTTATTTTCAGGCTACATGAATATATATTGTTTACATGAATAGTTTAATTCTCTAAATAGTAACTCATACACAAATAATATGTGTAACTGGCAATGGTTATAAACCTACCCACTTCAGAAATGGTAAAAATGGTGAATTTTACTATGATTTTCTTTTACAATGGAGAATTCACACACGCTTTGAATTTTTTTCATTGCCCGTATTCTATAAGTGGAACCAGTACAAAAACAAGTTTTCTATGCATATTGCAAAAATGTAGAGATTTTTTTCTGGAGTTGAAATGCTAGGAATGATGAAAGGCTTACCTCCATAATCTCCATGGTCGAAAACCTTACACCTGAGTTTTGCAATCCCTCTTGTATGTTCTTCCTCCCATCCCTCTAATAAGTTTCATAAATCTTACGCTGACTAGAAGAAGTACGAGTATACTATACCCTCGTAGAGAAATGGTTAATGACTCATTTTAAAGCTTTTGATCATTCCTATGTGCTCCTCTCGATAACTCCATAGAAAGTAACTTTCCACCAAAAATGGAATTTTTTGGTGGAACTGGTGGACTAAAAATGCTGGAAAGCATGGAAAGGGTGCCGTACAAATCATTTAACAACGCAGTAAAGAGAAACTACAGCCCGTTGAAACCAAAAGTTTAAAAACGCGTTTTGAAAAGCAGAATGTCTAATGAGAATAAATGTCATAGGGGTAATGACAAAATTTTGGTCTATGTTTGACGTTACTATAGAATTTGCATTGCAACTGCAAATAAACTTTCTTGAGCCAAAGATGTGTTTCTCAGTTAATTCGTTATAATATATTTCGTTCTATTCAGCTTATTCTCGTTAATGTATTTCTGTTAGTATGTGTACGACTGCTACTAAATATAATGAGTAAAGAGAGAAAGAAATACCATACATCGTAAAAGTCACGTTAATCACGACATCGTAAAAGTATTCTCGTTAATGCATTTCTGTTAGTATGTGTACGACTGTTACTAAATATAATGAGTAAAGAGAGAAAGAAATACCATACATCGTAAAAGTCAAGGCTTTTACACCTTGACTTTTCCCCCTCCATCCTCCCAATAAAAATATATCTGGTGCAAAAATGATCTGTCAAAACAGCTACCACACTAGTCATATTTCTTTAATCTAAATTTAACTGCTAGGGAATCATTAAAAAAGTGTTTGTCCAACTTGAGGAATCAGTGCAATTTACAATTTTAATATATTGTTTAAGTGCATTCTGTATAATGGAAACCAGGGTAAAGCCAAGGTTGCAACATAGACCTAATCCAATTGGTGAAGAAAAAAAAAAGAAAAAAATAATTACGTTGGTACATCGTAAAATTTGACACATTACCAGAAATATCAGAACATGAAAAAAATGTAAATAAAAATAAACTAAACTATCCTTTTTTAAAAAGTTATTCAAGCATACTTAAAAGAAGAACTTAGTGGCAGTTTAAAGGAAATTTGGCTACGACTGAGCTATTACGGATTGAATACAAGTAGGCCAACATTTAATTACATTTTCTGGGAGAAGAAGACGGTTGTCGCGTCATTTGTTTTTTTTTTTACTTGTATTCAGTTCAACTTCCTACGGTGTTATCCTAGGTGTTGTTATCTATGAATTATCTAGGTGTCGTTATCTATAGAAGAAGATGATTCTCAAGTCATTTGTTTTTATGGCACTTGGTATCTGCCAAGTGACATATAACGATCGCAAATTCTGTCGATCTGTCGGTCTGTCTGTCCCGGTTTTGCCACTTTAGGCATTTCCAGGTAAGCTAGGACGATGAAATTTGTCAGGCGTATCAGGAACCAGACCTAGAAATTGTCGTTTTCCTGATTCAACCATCTGGGGGGGGGGAGGGAGGGGAGGGACGGTTACATCGGAAAAACTAGAAAAAATGAGGTATTTTTAACTTACGAACGGGTGATCAGATCTTAATGAAATTTGTTATTTGGAAGGATATCGTGTCTCAGAGCTCTTATTTTAAATCCCGACCGGATCCGGTGAAATTGCGCGGAGGTGGGGGGGGGGCTAAAATCTTGGAAAACGCTTAGAGTGGAGGGATCGGGATGAAACCTGGAGGGAAAAATAATCACAAGTCCTAGATACGTGATGGACATAACCGGAACGGATCCGTTCTCTTTGGGGGAGTTTGGGGGAAGGTTAACTCTAAAAAATGAGGTATTTTTAACTTACGAAGGAGTGATCGGATCTTAATGAAATTTCATATTTAGAAGGACCTCGTAACTCAGATCTCTTAGAATAAGATCAAGAATAAGCACTAGTCCAAGATATGTGACAGAAATAAACGGACCGGATCCGCTCTCTTTGGGTGAGTTGGGGGGTGGGAAGGTTAATTCTAAAAAATTAGAAAGAATGAGGTATTTTTAACTTACGAAGGAATGATCGGATCTTAATGAAATTTCATATTTAGAAGGACCTCGTAACTCAGATCTCTTAGAATAAGATCAAGAATAAGCACTAGTCCAAGATATGTGACAGAAATAAACGTACCAGATCCGCTCTGTTTGGTGGAGTGGGGGGGGGGGTAATTTGGAAAAATGAGAAAAAATGAGGTAACTAATGAACGGGTGATAATCTCAATGAAATGTGATCTTTAGAAGGATCTTGTGCTTCAGAACTCTCATTTTAAATCCTGACAAGATCTGATGACATTAGGGGGAGATGGAGGGGGAAACCGGAAATCTTGGAAACCGAAAATCTTGGAAAACGCTTAGAGTAGAGAGATCGGGATGAAACTTGATGGGAAGAATAAGCACAAATTATAAATATGTGATTGACATAATTGGAACGGATCCGTTCTCTTTAGGGGAGCTGGGGGTTGTTAATTTTGAAAAATTAGAAAAATTGAGGTATTTTAACTTAAGAACGGGTGACCGGATCTTAATGAAATTTGATATTTACAAGGAACCCATGTCTCAGAGCTCTTATTTCAAATCCCGACCAGGTCTGTTTACATTGGAGGGAGTTGGAGGGGAAACCAGAAATCTTGGAAAACGCTTTTAAATGCCGTAGATACGTGATTGACGTAACTGGACTGGATCCGCTCTCTTTGGGTGTTAGGGGGTGAGGTTCAGTGCTTTGGCGGGTTTGGTGCTTCTGGACGTGCTAGGACGATGAAAATTGGTAGGCGTGTCAGGGAGCTGTACAAATTGACTTGACAAAGTCGTTTTCGCTATTTGACCATCTGGGGGGCTGAAGGGAGAGTAAAAATTTGAAAAATTGAGGTATTTTTAATCTACGAGTGGGTGTTTGGATCTTAATGAATTTTGATATTTAGAAGACCTCGTGACTCAGAGCACTTATTTTAAATCCCAGCCGGCATTAAGCTTCTGGTTTTCCTTTTAAAGCATTCTATTGATTCTTAGAATTTTGCCAGAGCTCATACCATATGAGCTCTTGGCTCTTGGCTTTTCCGACCTTGTCACAAGTGCCATATGAGCTCTTAGCTTGTACTCAGTTCAACTTTTATGGAGTTATACTAGGTGTCGTTATCTATGACTATTGCTATATGGAACCTTTTTAATCTGGCATTGCTCTGAAACACAGTGGCAAGTAACTATGCTCGTTCACCCCAATATGTACTTCTTGAGAAAGTAAAATTTTGCATGGAGTAACAAACAAACAACAATTGAAGATAAAAAGTTAAGGTTCGTCTCATCTTAAAACCCAAAAAGGTTGCCAAACTGCATCTTCGGCTTGAAGGTGAGCTTCAAATCTTTCGTATTATAAATGCCAAATATATTTGGGCATCATATATCATGGTTTTTTTCTATCATTGTTTCTTGCTTTATGTCATTCTTAATCAGACAGTTCCAAAATATATTTGGGTCTCATATATCATGTTTTTTTTCTATCATTGTTTTTTGCTTTATGTCATTCTTAATCAGGCAGTTCGTGTCAAGGAACTGCAAGTAAGGAGCAACTCAGCTCAATAGTAACCGAAACTCTCTAAAACGGAATTTTAATATTAATAGATACATCAAAAGAGTCTACTTATTATGCTGATTGCGAAGATATGAAATTCATCGAGTTTAGTGTTACCCATCAAAAGTTACGAGACAGAGAAAATTTGCCTGATTGTCGAAACAGGGGGAAATACCCCCTAAAATTCTAAGAATCTTAATGAAAATCATACCGTCAGATTCAGCGTACCAGAGAATTTTTTGTAAAAGTTTCAAGCTCCTATGTGCAAAAATGTGGAAATTTTGCTATTTTTGCGAGAAGACAGACCTTGGATGCGTGTTTATTTTTTTCTTCAGTGGTGATTGTATCGAAATAATGACCCTAGAAGATCAGGAGAGGGTCTATTCGAACGAAAATCAAAAGTTCTAGTGCCATTTTCAATTGACCAAAACGATTAGGGGGCAACTGGGCCCCCTTACGCTACCATTGCCCCCCACCCAAATTATCTGACCCAAATTTTGAGATAGTAATTTTGTTCAGTATAGTTGAAAGAGCCAATAAATATGTCTTTGGTGTAAAATGACCCCCCCACCCCACACACAGTCCGTGAGGAGAGCCCTATAAGTTATGATATTTGCTCATTATTTACGTATAGTATTTGTTATTGGGAAGTATAAAGACATTTTCGGGTGGGGGCTGTGCTTGGGGTGGATTTCTAGATGAAGAATCTCCCTTAAGAAGGGAAATGTCTTGGGAGGGGGAATATTTCAGGGGATTTGACAGAATTATTATACGTTTTTTTTAATTTCTTACATTCTCTTTGCTAAATTTTTCCTGTTGAGATGTTCCGGGAGAATTATCCAGGGGCTATTTTCCACGTGTTTTGATTTCTGGGAAATAACTTCCATGGAAGGAGCATTTCTGGAGTGAATGAGAAACCGATTATAGATTAAAGTCTTATTCAAATGAAAGAATGCTAAGCAGAATTTCCAAGCTGAATCGTCCACAAACAATTTTACAGGGAGGGAGGATTCTCAACGAGGATGGAACTGTTTGGAGAGAATTTGAGGGGGGAGGGGTGCACTTTACGTTGGATGAAAAATCACGGAGAATTTTTCCATGAGGGGAATTTTTCATGTACGGTGAGCCAAATTCGAACCTGGATTAGCTGAGAAACGTTCAGAAATTGAATAAAAACAGGTTCTTTTAATTGAAAGTAAGGAGCGACATTAAAACTTAAAACGAAAAGAAATTATTCGGTATATAAAAGGGGCTGTCCCTTTCACAATGCCTCAATCTTTCCGCTAAGGTTTTATTGTTTTAAAAAGTCAAGCTGTGACTGAGTAAAAAATAAGTGTCAAGAGCGAGGCGTTGAGGAGGGGACAGCCCCTTTCATATACGGCATAGCTTCTGTATTGTTTTTTTTATTATTTAGTGTCGCTTCTTATTTTCAGTTACAAAAAAACATTGGCTACTGTGTTTCGGAACTACTTTAATTTTATTGTTTCGAATAATAAGAAAAAATCCTCCTCTTGACTCTAAAAGTTGTTTAATGCATCTAAAATCATTGTCTTCACTTTGCGTTTTTAAGAATCCTTAAACTTCTGGTGAAAAATTCTTAGAATCCACGTTTTCAATATCATATATCCCTAGAGATTTTCCTATTTTCTTCCAAACCACTAGCAAAGCCTTGTTATACATACTTTTAACAGCAGTTATTCAAGACAACCCTTTTTTGCAACTGAACACTTTAACTTGTACAAAGTATTTTCTTTTGACGTTTCAAACAGTTCGTGGTAACGAACTGTAGTAAAGAGCGACCCGGCTCAATAGTAACCAAAACTCTAAAAAATTGAATTTTGATATCAACAGCTACATCAAAAGAATCGCATTTTAATGCTGATTTTAAATATATATGATAAACTATTTTCATCAAGTTTAGTCTTACCCATCAAAAGTTACGAGCCTGAGAAAATTTGCCTTATTTAAGAAAATAGGGGAAAACACCCCCTAAAAGTTTGACTCTTTGCCACAATTCTACGTTTTAAAACAATTAAAAGCTTTAGCGTAAAGAGCGAGGGATTGCGGAGGGGACAACCCATTTCATATACGGAGTAATTTCTGTTCGTTTTAAGTTTTAATGTCTCTCCTTACTTTCAGCTAAAAAAATTAGTTTTTTTTATTTAATAAAATAAAGATCATCACTTATCAACTTGTTAAGTTTGGTCTTAATTGACAGATTCCGGGAACTGATTTTGGAATCTGAGCTACATGAAGATGAGCTATCAGAAAAATCTGACTGAAAGTTTAAATTAAAAAAAAAATAATTGAAGTTTAAAGGATTTTTGATTTTGAAAATGGGGATTCTAGGAATTTTTCACCAGCCTCTTAGGGATTTTGAAAACTTTATTTCACTCACAAAACTGTTCCTAAGATATTATGATATGTTATTTTGACAACCTGCCTAAGGATTGCCGGTTGTCGTCCGTACAACACAAATTTTCAGAAATATTCTCCGGAAATTCCAACCTTATACCCTTAGGTATAGCTGTAATAGTAGTCACAGTAGTAGTATAACTACTTAACTTAGTGCAATTAGCCATTGCTGTGATATTGGCGATTTACTCTTTTGATAACCTGTATATTCATATACTTCTTGAAATTTTCACCTTAAGGTTCTTAATCTCAGAAGTAGTTGCGATAGAAGTAATAGTTGGAGCAATAGTAATAGTGGTAGTAGAACTAGTAAATCTTGCAGTAGTAGTAGTATTAGTAGTACTGTGTACATATTGCCGATTGGTTAATTGATCTTCCCCTTTAAGAATTCTCTGAGAGCTCCAACTTAATACACAAATCGATTCTTAAGATATACTGTTTTGACAATCTAAATACACATAGCGTCTTTTGTTAGTTTGAATTTGCCATCAATATTCTCTCGTATTTTACCTTCATAAACTTAGCCTTAATAGTACTATTATCGCCATAGTTTCAATGGTAGTAGAAGTAGTTCTAGTGTAAGTGTAATATTAATTATAGTAGTAGCAGTATTAATAGCGGTAGTAGCATGTGCATATTGTCTTTTGGTCAGTTGAACATCGCTTTCATAATGCCCCGGAAGTTTCACCTTGACGCGTTAAGCTGTTCAAGAAATATTGTTGATGTAAGCTTTCGACACCCTTTTGACACCCTTTTCACCTTAATAGCCTACTCTAAGCCTTACAAGTTGTTGCAATTTAAGTAGTACTTGAAGTAATTTAGTAGCAGTAGTAGCATAAGTAAAAGTAGAAGCGGTATTAGTGCTAGTAGTGACACGCATATATTACCTTTTTGTCAATTGATCTTCCCCTTTAAGTATTCTCCCAAAGTTCCAGCTTTATGTCTAAATCAATTCCTGAGATACACCCTTTTGACATTATGCGTGCGCACAGTGTTTTGATCTAGTTCAATTTCCCCTTTCAGTATTCTGTCAAATTTTCATCTTCATACGTGTAGCTTTAATTGTACTACCATCATAGTAGTAGTGGTAGTAATTGGAAGAGTAGTAGCAGTAATAGTGTTTAATAGAACAGAATTTTTTTTGCGCTAAATGCCCAAAGACCATTGTAAAATATATAGACAAATAATAATTACAAAGATATTACAGAGATTCTAACATAATCCTACAAAAATCTACTTCTATGATTCATCGCGAGACAACGAAATCGTGCCAAGCTCCTGATACCCATTGAACACTCATCCCCACACACTCTCACCAACCATTCAAATTAATATTCCCCCCACCAACCACTCCAATCACTCCGCTCCTCACATTCACACATCAAGTGATATACGCTCTCATCTAACCTCAACAAATAGGACAGAAATAAGGACCAGCCTTTGATCTTTCCATCCCAATAATCTTTCTTCTATTGCCCAGTGGCAAAATATTAGCTCTCATTTCAATTAGTAATTTATGTATATGGGTTGTCAGTGAATGGAGGAAAATTGACCTTCCATTATACATTTCTAACTTTGCTGCTCTCCTCTCAATATTCAAATCCTGTTCAGCTTGCTGTGCACTAGTGTTTATTTACCAAATGGTTGCTTCCTGTTAAACACATATGATCTTCAAATCTTTGTCCGTTTGAAACTAGCAGAAGCTGCTGCCATCCCTCGTATTGGATTTCGTTTAAGAACTCGTAGTTCCATTTGGAAAGACGTTTCCCCAATTAAAAGGCATTAAAAATAGAGCAAAGTTCTGGTTTCGTATCTGGTTCGCCTGCCGTTGCCCAAATGTAGGCCATGTTTTCGATTTTAAAAAGAAGACCAAAAGAATTCGAGCGGTATCTGAGTAGTGTACGGCGTAGTGGCTCTGAATTTCTCAAAACTGCTTCTCAATGGAGACAAGTGATCAATTCCTCTAATCTGGAACCCTCTGCTTTTAGTGATGTTATTCCTGTGGCTTCTTGGATTTGATCCTATTCTAATATTTTCTGTCATTAACTATGCTGTGGACTCTCGTTTCTCGTATCTCCTTAGTGATTTAGTTCCCTTGAAGTAGAAGCAGAAGCATATAATCCCAGTCTCCTGTGAACAACTGCTTAAAAGTATTAATCAACTTAAATTGAAATATGTTGATCATGGTGGTATTGCTGTTCGAAATCTGTTGATCATGGTGGTATTGCTATCTCCCGCCTTCAAACGGAGTCACGAGATTTAGTGTCCCACCTGCAGCTGCTTTTCCAAATGTGCTTGGCATCCTCTCTGGTGCCCGACTTCTTTCTAAGTGGTGCAGTAACCTCGGTACTAAGGAGTGGAAAGAATCCTTTAAGTTGTGATTCCTATAGACCCATAACTGTGGCCTGTAATGTTAGCAATGTTTTTGAGTATGTTTTGTTACCTTTTGTAACAGAATTTATGGATAACAGTATTATTCAGTTTTGATTCGGGTGGCATATTGGTTGCCAGCATGGCCACCGTGTTTTAACTTCTGTCATTTCAAAGGCTCATGCCAGTGGCTCTGAGGTCCATTTTTGTGCCATAAACCAATCTAAAGCGTTTGAAAGTGTTTCTCATGCTCAAGTTCTGTTTTTCCTTGTTAGTTCTGGAGTCAACGTTTCTGTCGTTCGGGTTCTTCAGTTTTGGCATAGTAATTTCCATGTTCGGTTGAAGTTCCACTCTAATTTTTATGAGACTATTCTAATCTATTTGGAGGTGCGTAAAGGGGGTGTTCTTTCACTGTATCTTTTCAGTATTTATATCCACAGTGTGCTATCCAAAATTATGCCCTCTTTTTTGTGATTTGGTAAATGTCTTTTATATTGCATATGCGGATGATATACTTATTTTAAGCCGTTGTAGATCTAACCTTTCGAATTCGGTCTCATCTATTTCAAAATATTTCCAAAGTGTTTGTCTGTCATTGAATATTGATAAGTGCGAGTACCTAGTCTTTAATGCAAAGTCTATACCCATTTCTCTTCCGTGTTCTAACTTCTCCGTCCGTCGTGTCTCTGAATTGTAGTGGTTAGACATACATATTTATTCGAATTTATTAACTTTTAGGACCAATATTGTACGGGATGTTACAGAAAAACGTTATGGTAAAATAATGGCTAATCGTGGTCATTATTCTCGAAAAGCGCTTGCATTGCTATATTGTAGCTTTTGTTACCATTCAATACTTTTTACTTTTCCTGTCTGGTATTTCACCTATCCTGAAAAAAAGGATCTGGCTGAAATTCTTATATTATACTTCTGCTATTGTAAGCTTCTGCTTTATTTGCCCCGGTCTTATAGGAATAAGAAAATAATTCGGTATTTCGGGCTTCTGACATTATCACTTCTTTACGGAAGTTAGGCTCAAAATTGGAAAAGAAGTATTTTTTTTCTGGGCCCCTTCCACCCCTTAGTTCACTTATTTATCTTTTAGAGTCTTTCGTTAGTTCAGTTATGGTTGTGTTGTATATGTTTTATCTCTTGCTTAATTGTGTTATTTTTCTTTTATTATCTTCGATTTACTCCACTTGTCTTGTATTTTACTGGATTAAAAATAAATTATTAATATTATAATTAATAACTTTTATTTCATTTTTATTCAAACCAACCTTAAAGAATCAAACTTCACCTCAAATCTCCTTCGGCCAACGATAAATACCCAGTGAATTCGATAGTAACAGCTGGGCCTGCCATGCCTGTACTTCTCGGTCTTTGAAAATCCTTTCAACTAATTCACTTACATGGTTCCCATATCCTCAAGCCTTAAACCATCCCCCGACATGTGACTTCGTCCACACTGATCTAATACACTCTAAATCTGGTACGGTCACCCCCTACCTGAGCTGCCGTTCAACATTTTTAAATAAGCCGCCTTCATCACCCGCACACTAGGTATCACTAAAAATATTTCTCAAAGCCTAATCATATTAATTAGCCTACGACTTCTTAAAGAAAACAAGCCTGTATCACCTCTCACTACTAAACTATTTCCGTGCTTACTTATCCCTAGCCACATCTTATAATATCTTATAATAGTAATCTTACAATAGTAACGGTCGTAGCAGCAGTATTAATAGCAGTAGTAGCAGATTTATTTTGCTTTGTGGGCAACTGAGCATCCAACTCATGATGTTTCTGAAACCTGTTGAAACGATAAGATAAGTAGTTCCAAAAAATTGCTGATGTGCCCGTAACAGCAATCTGTATGCACATAGTATGTTTTGATTTAGTTCAACTTTCCCCTCAAAGTTTCCTCAGAATACTTTTTCAATATCCTCAACCTCAGTAGCGCTCGCTACGAAAGTAGTAGTTTTAGTAATAGTAGTGGTAGTAGTAAAAGAACTTTTGGTAGCAGTAAAAGCAACAGTAGTTGTAGTAGTAGAAACTTGCGGAGATTGCTTTTTTGATCAATTGATCATCTCCCTTATCATTTCCTGAAAATTCCGAATTAATACACTAAGTCATTCCTGAGTTGCACCCTTTTGACAAGCTATATACACATAAAGTGTTATGATATAGCTCAACACTCCAGTCAACATTCATTGAGACTCATAGTTTTGTTATTTTCATGTTCTGTTTTTTTCTGTTCTGTAGGGCTTTTTTCCTATGGCCCGATGACTTTTTTGAAAATATATACATGCATACCTTTATTAAGACTCATATTAATGTACTCGTATTTTGGAAAAGTAAAAATTTCTTTTCTTAATGACATATACTTATATGTAAACAATGAACGAATTACATAACTTGCAGCCCTTAACCTGAGGTCTCAAAAGGAGGGTGGCTGACATCCCCAAAACGCATAATTACTGAACCTTTTAACAACACAAAAAAAGTTGATGTATCAAAACTTTATTTGGAAGTTTGTTTTGGGAAATTATGTTTTGCGGGGGGGGGGGTTATTTCTCTCAAATCACTTCGAATCTTAAAATTTAAAATCAAATGAAATTCATCTGAATTTAATATGACCACCCATTCCATAAAAACTTAATATGCTCACGGGGCAAAACTCAAAGCCTTGCCCCAGGGCTCTGGGGGTGTGTTTAAGTAGTGTCTTACCTTATACTTACCGTACTGCTATACGCCTTTGATGGGGGATAAGTAGCCCCTCTTTCCCAAGGTAATTTTGTGGGAAAACTCCAGGGATGTTTTTCTGAACAAAGGGAGGTCACTGGAGGAAAACCCTAGATACCTAACTAGCATGTCAAAAAAGTAAGACCTTGGGAAAACCTCTAGCGATCTAACTTGCTTGTCAACAAAGTAATGCCTTAGGAAATCTCTACTTGTTTTTTAAATAATTACTATAAAAATATTCAACAACAAAAATACAACCAGCTACAAGAAAGCCCTGGAGGGCTTCTGATGGCAGCCGATGAAACAAAAATCATTAAAGAATAAATCAAATTAACTTAACAACCACTTAAATTCATTTCAACTATATTTAATAATATACAAAAATTACCTTCATTTTCTAAATCATGACTCCTCACCCCTCCAACAAACATTTTTCGTTCTTTTTTAAATAATTTTTGGTGTTCACCCGCCTTAACACTATCAGGGAGTGAATTCCAAACTGACTGGCCCAAATTTTTATTTAAAATCCAGTTCGTCTATCATTCCTATATTCAGTCACTAGATTAGTAGCGTTCCTCGTATAATATTCATTGACTTACTTGACTTAAGGCTCCTGCCGCATGGGGTATAATATTCATGCAAATCATTATTTTGTCTATACAAATCTAAAAACACAGACGGACACACTTTATGCAGACACTGGTAAGTAAACACCGCAGCCTGGTAGTCAGGAACTTGGCCCACATCCATCATCCTTAAATTCCTAAAACATGCTGTTGCATTAATATTCTCTTTAATGTATCCACCTACCAAGCGGACTGCCTTATTCTATAAAATAAGTATAATTGTTTTTAACAGTAGTCATAATACCTACATACTCGTTACTTTCAACACATTTTCCATTGATAATATATCTAGAATTTCTAAGTAAATTAAATCCATTATTTTTTTAAAGTAGCTTCATCATTATTTCGCATAATTCTTCCATCTAATCATGTTATTTTCACTTTTGGATGAAAATAACTATTCATTTGGAAGAATCTAAGATTCCACATCTTTTAAAATGAAATTATAATTTAATTGTTGAGATACATTCGCATTGTTATCTCGGATTTCTGTATTATCGTATTTGGTTGTAGAATCATTAATGATAGACTCTTCAAATATTTCAGAATAAGGAGCAACGACTTGATTTACTGCCATTTATATACAGAAAAATTATTAATTAAACTTTAAAATATTTTCAAACATTTGAGTTGGATCTTCGATGGTCACTGAGGGAGTCAACAAGAGCATGACCAGGGACATAGTTTAAGTCCCTTCCCTAAAATCGTTGCACCCTATAAGTCTGTACTCTGTTCATTCAGATGTTTATTGAAATATCTCTTATTATTTGAAACTATCTTTTAGAGATCTCGCATCAATTAACTATCTTTTACTTTAATCTATCCAATCTTTTCCTTATTCAGTGGCTCTAAATTTAAATAATTGCAGTCGAGGTTTAATCATAATGTCATACATGGAACGAGCTTCATCTATTATGTTTTTTATGGACGCCTTGAATAATTGAGAATTGACGATATTTTTAAAGAAACTACCAATCCCGCAGCCTTACAGTCTGGCATACACTAGTTATTTCTTATTGATCAACATTTATTATAGACAATTTTATTAAATAATCTCCTTTTAACCTATTTTCAAATCCAAAACATATTCAATATTCTCTCCATTCAGATCAATTAATATACCTAATTGATCAGTTTAGTCATTTTGAAAGTGTTGTTATATTCGTTTCGATTGACTAAAAGATATTGCCTCTCTATAGGAATATCACAGAGTAGCGTACTAGGTTTTTGTTTTTGGAGCAAAACTCCAGATCACATCTGAGGTTGTATTCCCACTCACAACTGAACTATCCAAGTGGGCAATGAATATTTACTTTTTCAACATTTCTTGTAATATTAGGAACTTTAGTACCTTCATTGTATTTACTACTTAGTTTAGCTTCATTTTCAAACCCTAAAATAAAACATAAATCACTATTAGAATGAAATTTATAATCCTCTTTCAAAATAATAACAAACTTCATTGTTGCTAGATTGGGTGATATACTGACTGGACATTGATCTAGGGATGAATTGAAATAACGAGTTAAGAAATACTTTAAACCCTATTTATTATACAACCTATTGGGTATAACAACGTTAATCCATTCACTCTTATTTTTTCCTCTATATTGAAAAGTATTGTTTTTAAATTGATTACTAATATTATCTTATATAATAGACGCTGCCTAAGACCATTTAGACAACCTGCCTAAGACCATAGGTAAGCGTCCCTTGTTTACCTCTCATTCCAGGCAATCTAATGGTCCTATGTCAATTTTAAATTCCTGGGTCAACCTGTCTGAGACTCCTGGCACTCATTTAAATCCATTTTTTGGAGATTTAAGTCCAATTTTCAAAATATTTGCCACTCTCCCGACGTACTATCCGCTATAATTCCCAACTATCTATTATAATTGGACAACTTTTCATTATAATTGCCACTTGCAATTATAATGGATGATTTTCCATTATAATTGCAAATCCGAGCATGATTAACAGTGAAGCCTCTGAAAGAAACTCAAAAGGGTGAGAACCTGACTGATGCCCACAACTATCATTCTTTTTAGTTTTTTTTTGGTTTTTACTTTGTTTTAGTTTTTTTCGTCTTTTTTCTTTTTGTTTTTTTTGTAGTTTTTACCTTTTTAGTTTTTTTATTTTTATTTTTTTAGTTTTGGTTTTCTCCTTTATTTTTCAGTTTTTTCTTTTTTTTATTTTTTTTCTTTTTTAGTTTTTTTAGTTCTTTAGATTTTTTAGTTTTTTTATTAGTTTTTAGTTTTTTTTCTTTTTATTTTTTGTAGTTTTTACCTTTTTTTTTTTAGTTTTTTTAGTTTTTTTTTGCTTATGTCCTGGTCGTCATTTATACTCCCTGTGTCCCGGTCGTCATTTGTGTCCCGGTGCTTTGTTGATGGTGATTGCTAATCGAACATTCCTTGTGTCCCGGTAGCTTTCTCTTTGAGTATCCCGGTCGTCATTTATATTCCCTATGTCCCGGTGTCCCGGTCGTTATTTGTGTCTCGATGTCCCGGTCTGTAATTTCGTCAGTCGAAAACATGACGTCAGTCGACACACAAACATGACGTCACTCGACACACACACACACACACACAGACAACTTATTTTTATATATATATATAGATTACCTCATTCCTTGAGAAAGTTTCTGATTCCTATTCCCCGCTATTTAATTTGAATAAAAAGTTAATGCTATAAAGCACTAGAACATATAGCATAAAGAACGAGGAGCTCAAGAAGGGACAGCCCCACTCCTAAACGGTATAATTTCTGTTTGGAATAGTTTTAAGTTTTGCAGTTGATCCTCACTTTCAGTCAAGGAGGCCTTTTCAAAGCTAAAAAAGTTTGGAAGAATAGGGAGGTAAGTCAGCCAACTAAGAATAGAGTATCAGAGGCTAAATTGGGCAGTGGTCAAGTATGGTTCTAAAAAGTGGGTGCTTCGAAAGACGGAGGATTTGTTAGATGTTCTCCCGAGGAATTCTAATAGGTTAGTTATGGGTACCCGTTTTGACTATTTGTATATAAAACAACAGGCATTAAGAAAAATTGGTTCTATCTGACTTCCTAGGGCTATAAAGCCTATGATAAAATGAAGGTCGAAATGATATTTACAGTTTTGCTGATGGAAGATGACAAATTGCCAATATCTTCCATTGCAGCTATGTTTCTAGGGCCAAACATTAAAAAAAAACGTGTCCCCGAATGGGGTTGGAAAAGCCCATAAGGAAAGGTTTCAGTGAAATTAAAACGTCATTGGAGGAGGTAACGAGGGAACACATTGGACAGAGGAGGAGGCTACTCAGCTGTGTTGGACTCAGGTGCTTCAGCATTTGTTAGTAAAAGCATATTCCATGTCCTTTAAAAAGGTCATAAGGATTATCTGTATGAGTAGAAAAAATCTTTTCAGGTTGAAAGTTGATATTCTTGTTAGGGTTTACTTTTTAACGTCACTCCTTAGAAAGCAGCAAAAGAAAAGCTTCTCCTATTCCTCCAATGTTTTGGAAACGGGACAAGGGTACTGTCGCAGATTTTAAGCACCTTTAAATTTAGTCAAGCTTGAGTTTGAAAGTCGTGGGATTTTCTATATAAGCAAAAACATAGCTAATACAAGAGTTTGGCGAAAAACTTTAGATTGTTATGTCTGACGTGGACTATAAAAGGTTAAATCGGCTCTCACACTGGGTCAAGGACAAATTAAGACATTCTTTTTGGCCTCAGGCGAGATCAATACGTAGCATTCCGAAATTTAATTTTATATTCATCAATCCGAACAGAGATGCATGGTTTCAGTGAAAAGCGCACAGGTTAAACCCATAAAAATTTTCTCCTAGTTGACTAAAATCGGTAAAAAACAAAAAAACAAAACAAAAAAAACAAACAGCAAGAACGAAACCAGAAATGATTCTGCACACAACAGGCTATGTTTTAATAATTCCCAAGTGTTGTAGTTTCGATTTGGTAGCGGGATTTAGGCTTTTAAATTATTTTCAATGTCGTAAAATGAGACAATCTCATACCAGGAAAGAGACGTATTTTTAACGTTGAAAGATCCTTCGAGGAGCGGCTTGCTCAAAAACTAGATATTAAGTATAGTAGCAAACCAAGTGCTCTGATTAAATTGAAAGGAATTTTAATAGATAAAGAGATGGCTACAAAAGGAAAAAGAAAAGCAAGCGCAGAGAGTAGTGAAAGTATAGCGCAAAAAATGATGGACTCTGCTGGGCAGCAGCCGTTAGAATTCAAGAAGATAAAAACGGTAAGTGCTTAATATCGTAAATAAAATCCGTGTACTTCGTTGAATAAAAGCTAGAAAGAAATGTATATTATTTTACATTGGGTATAATTCCTCATTGTGGGCTTCTTGGAAAGTAGTTGATCTAGGTGAATAAAACTCCTAGGAATGAATTTAGAGCCTTAAATGACCCTCTTGGAGTGAATTCAAGTACCTACATCCATTGCTTCCCCCCAAATTGTTTTGACCTCTGATGACCTTTTACAATCTTTGTGTTTTAAAAACAAAATCCTGAGAAATAGAGTTACTGCTAGAATGAGCCACAAAAACAAGTGATTTGAGCCCATATCTTTGCCTAATCCTCCTTAAGGTTTTAAAGACATGTAAATTTATATCTTTGATTTAGAGGGAAATTTTGATTTGACTTACTAATTAGAACTCTCCGACCTACCCGTCTCGTCACACACAGTTCTAAATTGGGCATAATCTTAAAAGGGATAACTAGGATATGCATCAAACCAAGTTTGATACATATCTAATAGCTCTTTCTGTCATATATCTTAGTTACGAGAATTTAGACCCCATTCCCCTATCCCAAACAGATTGCAATGGTTAACTAAGCGTAACTAGGACGCTCACTATTTATTTCCTGCTCAGTTTGGCTTGATACATTATTAAATATTTTATTGCAGTAGAAATAATGGACATGAATTTACAGACTTGTCAACCAAATGAAATTTGAATAGGTAAAAATACCGAAAATGCACAGTTAGGGCAACTATTTTACTTGCAACCTAGTTCGTTTGAGAACTAAGAGTTTCCTTTACAAGATATTCTGATGACAAGAACTTTGGGACTTCCTTCCCACCACCTCCAGAGAGATTATTTTGGGAACAAATAAACATTTAAAAAGAAAATAACACACATAATTGAAGTTATTACGTCAAGAATAGATCACATCAGATAAAATCTCTGTAAATACAACTAAGACTCCTATTTGCCACCACTTTGGTTGACATACCGAGAATCCCCCGTTTTAACAAAAATTTAGGGCTCCTCCTCTCCATCCTGTTTAGGGGTTGTGGAGGGCTAACACCCATCCATAATAACTAGTTTACCTCGTATTCCAGCCATCTTTTTTGTGAACAAGCAATTTTGGTAAACGTTTAGTTTCGTCACCAGCTGTCTAAACTGGGAACTATGCTACGAAGCAGCATAGTTTCCATACTATTGTACTTAGAAACGCTAATTCTAGGAGCGCATTCATTTCTGGTTGACCCTCCTCTTCAATAGGGCAAACTAAAAATGTGTAAAGTGGGCTTGCTTACAGGTAACATTATTAGAGCGAACCGTATTAGTCCACGAACCGCGCGGGCAACAGGGGAGGTCTGTATTCTATGTTTATTTAATAAACTTCGTTTGAGTTTTTTTTTAGTTTTATCATTCTTTGTTGAATAAACATAGAATACAGACCTCGCCCCGCTGCCCGCAGGACTCATGGACTAATACGCTTCGCTCTATAGGTAATGTTAATGTAAATGGTAATGTAAAAGGTAAAAAAGCAAGCCCAACTTACGAATTTTTAGTCCGGTTAGAGGGGGGTGTTAGAAAGCTAAAAAATGGATATGCTTCTCTAATAATGACAAAGAAACAATATGCAATCATCTGAATCTTGCTATATGCAGTAATACGCATTTTAGACAGCTTGTGATGAAACTAAACCTCTACCGTAATTTCAATCAGCAACCACGAGGAAAGAGCTGTTTACAAAAAATTGTAGGTCAACAATAATTTTAATGAGAACAGAAATTTTTATTTTTGTTGGAAATAAACAGCAATAATTTCAAAAGTCAACTGAAAGTTGTTTAACTATTTTCAGTAGCTTATGTTTAATCTAGTAGTTTTCACTGTCAATAAAACTGATCACTGTCTTATCAATTTATGAAAGTAACAGTTTTACTTACGAAACTTCTCCTGTGACTTTTTGAGGGGAAAAGGCGTAGATAATTCAAAAGAAGTTGTTTTTCTATATCTTGTTGTAGACAGACTATGAAGCTATTATAACTGTCTTGAGCTCTGTAAATTGGGTCGCCTGCCTGAAATTCTATGTGGTTGGGCCCTATCAGGCCTAGGTGGGTTGTTCCTCAGTGAGTACAGGTAACTTGTTGGTAAAACAATCTGTAATTAATTTTATGTTAGTGTAACTGTCTGAGCTCTGTATATTGGGTTGCCTGTCCAAGACTTTAGGCATGCACGCGTCTCCAAAATTAAATACACAAGTATTGTGCTACTTCTGCAAATTACCCACGCTGTAAACCCAAACAGTAAGAAAAATAAAGGTTGCTCTGATTGCCTACGAGTTCAGGGGACTTGTCGGTTTTGTGTCAATCCTTAATTTCGGTCGCTTGCCGGAAACTTTGGATCTCAAATTTTATTCACTTTCACCACGTTGATTTAATTTTTTTTTTTAATTAAATAATAAATATGACAACCTTTATGGCAAAGTAACTATTTATTCTTCTTACAAGATTTTGATAGCAAAAACAAGTCTCCTCGAATATATTCTGCATTTAAATTTCCATTTAATTTAACCAAAAAGGTTGAGAAACCTTTTTTCTCAGCTTTCTGTTGTTTTCACCCGCAATGATAAACAAAAGTTTTGTTGGTTACCACAGCACCTTTTTTTGATTTTCAACAATGTTTCAAACTGTTCGTGGTAACGAGCAGTAAGTAAAGAGCCGCCCGGCTCAATAGTAACCAAAATCCTAAAAAAGGGAATTTTAATACCAATAGATACATCAAAAGGATCAAATTTTTATGATGATTCTAAATTTAGAAGTTTCACTAAGTTTAGCCCTACCCATCAAAAGTTAAGAGCTTGAGAAAATTTGCCTTATTTTTGAAAAAAAGGGGGGCACACCCCGTAAAAGTCATAGAATCTTAGTGAAAATTACAGTATCAGATTTCGCGTATCAGAACACCCTGTTTCGAACGGAAATTAAGAGTTATATTGTCCTTTTTAAATGACCAAAAAATTGGGGGGGGGGCAACTAGGTCCCCTCCCACGCTCATTTTTCCTAAGCTCACCGGATCTTTTCCTAAGCTCATCGAATAAAAAAACAAGTTTTTTTTAACTAAAAGTAAGAAGCAACATTAAAACTTAAAACGGACAGAAATCATTACGTAAATGAGGGGGTTCGCCCCTTCGTCAATTCCTCGCTCTTCACGCTAAAGTTTGAATTGGTTTTAATTCTTTAAGAACGACCGCGGAATCACAAAGGCGGTTTAATAAGAATAAATAGCTCTTTTGAAAGCACTAAACATACTTTAGCGTAAAGAGCGAGATATTGACGAGAAGGGCGAACCCCCTCACATACGCAATCATTTCTGTTCATTTTAAGTTTTTTTTGTTGCTCCTTACTTTCAGTTCAAAAAACTTGTTTTTTTTTGTTTGATGGCTATAGAAGAATTGTTGGGATATTTTTCCGCATGTATTGAAGGCGGGGCTATAGGAATTGAAGTTAAGATCAGTTCGAGTAGTCTTGGCAAACCCTTCTTGATCGATTCTTATCAAGATTTTTTCGGTGGAATTTTTCAACAAATTAAATTATTAAAGAAAATAATTAGCTATAACTGAGTTGTTTATTTCTTAAGAAAATAATTCGCCATAGCTGGGTTATTTATTCCTTATTTAATATTATAATTTATTACTTTCCTGTTTGGCTGTAAGGTGTCACATACCACTACAGAATCTCAATACAAAGTAATCATTTTAGATTGAAAGCCATGTATTTTCAATGTCCACATAACCATGACATTACCATAAATTGTTATGTATTGGTAGTCATTTGGTTCATTTGCATAGCTTATTATAAGGTCCCAGTAAAATATTGTTTTTCCTTCCTCTTTTTATTAATCAAGGTACCGTTGAATATGTGGATGAATAATTAAAAAAACCAAACATATTTGAATTTTCAAAGATTTGAGAAAAACTTCCCTTTTAAAATCCAAAACTAACGCCTTCGCATTGCGAAAAATATTTTTAAATATTATAATGAACAAAGAAATCATCAATGAAACAGCACAAACACACTAAAAAAAATAGAAAAAAGAAGAATCTTTTCCTATATTAGTAATTAATGTAGATCAATACGATATTCTGTCAAATTTTCCCCTTTCTTAGGATTAGCCTTAACAGTACTAATATCATAGTAGTACTGATAGCTGTAGCAGCAGCATTAATAGCAGTAGTAGCATGTACATGTTGCCTTTTGGTCAGCTGAATCTCCCACTCATGATACCCCAGAAGTTTCATCTTCATAAGGTAAGCCGTTTCAAAAATATTGTTGATACGGTCTTTTGACAATCTGTATGCACATAGTTTCCTATGATTTAGTTCAACTTTGCCCTAGATATTTTTTCAGATGTTCGTTTCAATGTCCTCAGCCTTGGTAGTACTCACCACAGAAGCAGTAGTTTTATTAGTAGGAGTGGTAGTAAGTATTAACAGTATTATCAGTGGTAGCAGTAGTAGTGGGAGTAGCGTACAATTACTGCCATTTGGCCAATTGATTATCTCCCTTAACTTCTAAATTAATACACTCGGTCATTCCTACGTTACGCCCTTTTGACACCCCATATACACATGACGTCTTTTTGATTTAGTTCAACACTGTCTTCAATATTCTCTGAAAGTCTAACCTGAATTCCCCTCGTCATTTAGAAAGTAAAGGTCAAACTTGCCTAACCTTATCAATATCATACTATATGTAAACAATGGACGAAGTGCCTCACCTACAACCCCTGCCTAAGGGTTTTGGGGGTGGGATTGGTACCCCCAAAGACATAATTACCAGACCTTTCAACTATGCTGAACGAAATAGCTCTTTCAAAATTGGATTGGTTGTCTTTTGGGAAATGATGGGCGTGGGTAACTGGTTGCCCTTCAATTACTTTGGACTCTTAAAAAGGGCACTAGAACTTTCAATTTCAATAAGCGCCTTATATATCCTCGGTGCATAACCTAAAAACCTTGTTCCCTGGCTCGGGGTTGTGTCAACCCTGTAGGCATTGTTTCTCTTTTCGGACTGCCTTTTGATCACTATCGACTCTTACAAAAGGAACTATAAATTTCCATTTCCAATTGAATGAGCCTCTTCCAAGGTTTATACGACCACCCCTTCTGTTAAAACCTTATATTCCCTTGGGGTTACTTACACCCCTTGATCTTTGGACTATTTAAAACAAAACAGCTATCTCAAAATTTTGATCGGATGCATTTATCGTAGAGGACTTGGGGGAGGGCTAGTGTCCTGACCATTTTTACTCTTAAAATGGGCACTAAAACTTTCAATTTCCAATTCATTCAGCCCTCTCCAAAGAATATGAAACCTTGTATGTTAACATAGGCCACTAGCATAAATTATAGCCCTTTCCCTAAGGGCTTTGAAGGGGTTGACATCCCCAAAGATATTAGTACTGGACCTTTCAGTTATGCTGAACAAAGCGGATATCTCAAAATTTTATATAGGATGTGTTTGGAGAAATGATTAGTGTGTGGGGGGAGGGTTCGGCAGGTTGCCCTCCAAAAACTTTTGACTCTTAGAAAGAGAACTTTCTACTTCCAATCAACTGAGCTCCATTTGATGTTTCTATGACAACTCCTTCTATAAGAAGTACCTTGGTAAAAAAAAACAAAAAACATTGTGCCCACTTCACTCTTTAGTTAGGCAGAGCTATTGCGCTGTCTTTGCGCTGCCTGTTATGCTGCATAGGTAAATGAAGCCGACTACTTAATCGATTTTTTAATTGCTCAATGTCAACTGTTCATCTCCACTTATTCCTAGCCTTAAAGACTTATTCTTCTTAACATTAATTTTCAAACATACTTTTGTAGCCTGAATTTGCAAATCCTCTAAGAGTTTATTTATTTTGCTCACACTTCCATCTAGGATGCTTATCACCATAATCTAAGTCCAGGAAAGTTTTATTTCCCCATTTGATTCCGTGTTCTTCTATCGCCTTTCCTTTGCTTCTTTAGACAAAATCCATCAAAATGATCCAAATAATAGATGGTTATCGAACACAACCCAGATAGTAAATAAATAAATAAAAAAAAACAAGTTTTTTCAACCGAAAGTAAGGAGGAACTTAAAACTTAAAAAGAACAGAAATTATTACGCAAATGAGGGAGATTGCTCTTCCTCAACATCTCACTTTTTTCGCTAAGTATTAACCTGGAAACCTCCCTCCCCATGGAAAATTATCCCCGTTTAAAATCCCACCAGCAGAAAATATGGCCCCCACCCACAAAATGTATGCATACTTCCCAATAAGAAGTGCTATACGTAAGCAATGTGCAAACTTTGTAACTTAAAGACCTTTCCCCAAGGGCTGTGGGAGGTTATGATATCTTCAAAGGCATAGTTATCTGGCTTTCCAACTCTGCTGAAAAAAATGGCTATCTTAAAATTCTGATCATACAGTTTTGAGAAACAAAGGAGCGTGGGAGGGGGCTTAGCTACCCTCTGATTTTTCGTTCACTATAAAGGACACTAGAAATTTTACTTTCCGTGCTAATGAGCCCTCTCTTGGTATTCTAGGACAATTGGGATGATATGATCACCCTGGAAAAAAAAAATAAAAATAAACACGCATCCGTTATCTTTCTTTTGGCCAAAAAAAAAAAAAAAAAAAATCCACACTTCCGCAGATAGGAGCTTGGGGCCTCTACAGTAGGTTTTCTGATACACTAAATCTGATTTTTATTATGATTCTATAACTTTAGGTTTTCTGATACACTAAATCTGATTTTTATTATGATTCTATAACTTTTAGGCGTGTTTCCTCCTCTTATCAAATAAGGCAAATTTTCTCATTCCCGTAGCCTCTATTGGGTAAGAATAAACTTAATGAAACATATATATTTGAATTCAGTTCTTTTGGTATCAAAATTCCGTTTTCAGTTTTGGTTACTATTGAGCTTGGTCGCTCCTTACTTACAATTTGTTACCACAAACTGTCTGATAATGTACTACTATTTTATAATATACATTGTTTATGTACTTGCAATACTTTGGACTTGACGTTTTATCTTTATGCTAAAGTTTAATAGTACTTAAGAAATACTTCTCAATCGAATTCAACGACTCGTTTGTTTGAACAGTCATTCTTGAAGAATTGGGACAAAAGTAAAACTTGAGCATCAACAGCGAAGGGCTGAGGAGGGAGCGGTTGCCTAACTTATGGAACAATTTCTATCCTTTGTAAATTTTTAATGTTGCAACTTACTTTCAGTTTTAAAAAACCTACTTTTTATTTAATTTATGATAGTTTTTTTTCAAATAATGCCCATGCTAAAAAGGATCTAAAATGTTGTTATCCTGTTGAAGACCTAACCTTAACAATAATTTCGTTAAAAAAAAAAAAAAAAAAAAAATCAAACTTGGGTAGATTTTACATCCTCTTAATATTATGAAATGTTCAATTAAAATTTGCCAGTAACAAACAATAATCGACAAGTGACCATGAAAACAGTTTATTCTTTGAAATTCTAGGACAGAATTTTGAACCGGCAAGATGATTCAAATAATTTTACAGAGTTTCTTGACCACACTTTTTCTTAAACATTCCTGGAAAAATATATTCAGAGAAAGTTGTCAGCTATTAAAGATTTTGAACTTAGAAAACTAAAATAGATTTTGATTTACGTTATTATTTTTTTCAGGATGAAGTTTCAGATTTGCTCACAACTGCAGCTGGAATTCCAGTTGGTTCCAGTACTGCATGTCTAACTGTTGGACCAAGGGGGCCCATGCTTATGAAAGATGACAAGTATATGGAGGAAATCGAAGACTTTGTATTTTCTACTGTCCGACCAAGAATTTTGCATGCCAAAGGATGTGGTAAGGTTTATGATCGTTCTCCTTGTATAGTTTCCCCAAAATCCTTCCCATTAAACAATTTAGTAAAACGAAGGCTTCCGAGAGTAATAATATGCTTTAAAACATTCAAGCTTTGCACATTCTCAAAATAGAGAGGGTACTTACTTCTAATTCCAACCCAGTCTATTTCAGACCCTGTAGCAAAACTACCTCCTGAGAGGGGATATGGGTGGGAAATTTGTTGAATAATGGGTGTTTCATTAGTGCTAAGAATCTGGTGTCGTTTTTTTTTTTTTTGCGCGGGTATAAGCAATGATGAGAATTTTATGTGATAATTTGTTCCTATTAGTGTTTTTGAATGGTTTTCCATCTCTTCATCGTTGTGATCAGAAATCATTAATTGTGTTTATATTCTGTCCTCTTTTTTATGGCCATGTCCCTGCTTTTTATGTGTAAAATGTACTGTGCTACTACCGCTATAAGATGAACTCTCTTTAAATATAGCTAAGACTTACTTTCCACCAGTTTGGTTGATATATCGAGAATCACTCGTTGGAATTCTTGATGACAAAAATTTAGGGTCACTTTTTTCATTGATGGTCTCTAATGTCTGCAAAGGCAAACTATTTTCTAAGACCAGTTCATACTGATACTTAAGACAGTTTAGGGTGAAAAAAAAAAAAAAAAATCAAATTGACTATATATGGTCAGGATTAATCACTGCTTTTGTAAGGCATCATGTGTATTTGGTATAAAAAACACGAGACAGTGCGGAAAAGAAAAAAGTACACAGCTACGGATTATTATCTATAGAACTCAAAAAGTGTATGTGTGGAAATAAAAACGCCTGATTATTTTTAACATTGCGGCCTTAATAAACAGCTGTAAAAAAGTTATTGACTAACATTTGCTTGTAGTCGGGTTATTCACTAATTTATAGGTTCAGAACATTGAGCATGGAAGGGAGTAGTTACTGCTTTGCACACGTTATATCGTTATATTTTTGAATAAATGAATCTGAATTTGTATCGCGCAGCAGACATAATACCATACACACAATAGAATTTGAAAAATAAACATAATTGAAAGCATTTATAAATGCATCATACACGGTCACTTGGTAAAAATAAGTTTTTCATTTACTCATTACCTCCTTAAACGTTTGAATTGTAATTTTCAGTTTTCAGAGTAAATGCAACCAAAAATGAACTTTCATTCTAGAGGTGTTAAGAAATTTTACTATTTAACGCTTATGTTGGAGAATTCATGCTTTGAAACATAAGCATAAAAAGTCGAACTTTACCGTAAAGAACTGGATTTCTTCTTTTAATCTCTATTTTGCATTTTCAGGAGCTTTTGGCACATTTGAAGTTACAAACGACATAAGCAAGTACTGTATTTCTGCGGTTTTCGCAAACGTTGGCAAAAAAACCCCGATTGCGGTTCGCTTTTCTATGATGAATTCTGATCTGGGCACTCCCGATGGGAACAGGTAGTGAGGGTTTTTGTTTTTAAAATAATCTTAGTACAAATCATGGGAAAGTTGTAAATTGTCAATTTGACTTTTTTTTATATGCATATTACCATGAAAATTGATAAGGAGGCTACAAAAGAAAAAAAAAGATTGGTGTTTTTTTAGTCAATTTAAAAAAAAAGATTGGTGTTTTTTTCAGCATAAAGAGGGGGTAGGCTATGGGGTGTTATACCCCATTATGTAAAGGTTATTTTATGTTCATTTGAAAAACTTTAAAAACTGAAACTTTAGAAACTAAAAAGTTGATTACATTCAGTGGTACTTTCAAAATTTGATTTAAAAAAAAGAAAAAAAAAAATGCAAATTCACATTCATTTTATGAAAGAAATTTTTCAGATAGGATCCAGGCTTCCAAAAAAGCCAATAAACATAATATCCGAACATAAAATTTGAAAACACTGGCTCATATGTCCTGCTTAGCATAGAAGATAAACTCCGCATAAACACTGAAGTTTGATGAGAAGCCCTTAGAGATTTCATTGTTTGCCTCAACTTCTCTGTCCATGCCCGAGTATTTTATTTTGTGTTGTCAATTAGAACTTCTTATTGTCAATAATACTGTTTAGGCTAACGAATAACAGTTATGCTTTAGACTGCGTCTGTCAGTAAATAGACGAATAAAATATATTTGTAACTAACATGTGTGGGATATGGATATTTTGCTACTTAGAAATCCTTATTTCAGTTTAATTGTTTAAAGATAAGTTTATATTCTAAAGTATTTGGTATATTCTGAACAGGGTCTGGCTTTGTTAATGCTAAGGAATAAAGTAGACTAAATCCCCGAAACCCCGAATAAGCAGAACTGGAAACATGAAAATCAGACATGTATTTTACATTTAGCACAGTAGTGAATTACAGGATAATGATTTTGAAATATTAGAAAATTTTCCATCTAGTAGCCTTGTGCATTTATATGTGCTTTCTTGTTTTTCTAAGAAACTGATGGATAATATAATAAAACAAACAATTTTTAAAGAGCTATCATATAGCGGTTTTCCATGCTAAAAAGATTCTTGATCCATATCAATTCGAGGATTAGCTATCCAAATAAAGGTAAAATTCTAGTTTAGTGACTTCTTGCTATCTCGGAAAGGGGTTAGGTTAGGAAAATGAAATTGTCGGGGATGGTCTACATGCTAAATTATATCCCGAGAAGGTTTTTTATTAAAGTACCAACCTCCACTCCTTCTCCCTCTAGAGGGCCCTGAAATTCGCCTACATGACAGGTAGTATATTCATTTCTATTGAAATTTCGACAAAACAACATTTTACCTTGATTTTCAGTTACCAGCTGCTTTTTCTCTGCCTTTATTTCTGAAAATGCAATTCTTGTTATTTGAGTAGAATTCTGAGCCATATCAATGTTTTTTTTTCAAAATTTAAGAAATGTATTTGCATATCTTTAAAACCTTATAAATTGAGATTGAGCAAAGTCGTGAAGCTGAAAACAATTTTGTTGTACTTCATTGTGGCAGAAGATCTATTTTGCAAGGTTTCACTTTTATAACACACATATTTTTTAAAGGTCATCAAAGGTCCCTCTAGAGGGAGAGGGAGTGGAGGTAGATACTTCAAAATACCTTCCCGGGACATACTTTAGCCTGTAGACCCATCCCTGAAAGTTCCATTTTCCTAACCTAACGACTTTCCGAGATAGCAAGAAGTCACTAAACTAGAATTTTACCCAAATAAGTCCTAATAAAAAAAAAATATTTTAATCGTGGCATGTTGTCTAGAACGCTCAAGATACCTAACAGAACAATAAATTTGAAAATTCTAAATAAAAGAAGATTAGTATTTGGCTAACTATCTTAGGACTGTCAATTTTAAGCTCTCATGTCCTTTAGAAAAAAGGGAGCAGGCCTACTGTTAAAACAATAGGATCAGCTAGTAAAAGCAGTCGACGTAATTTTAGAACTGAGTTGTATGAATTTTAGTCAAAGACCTTAGAAATGTGTAGAAACAACGATGCTGCTTTAAGCAATCTCAATAAAAGTTCTTAAGCCGAACTGGCCAGCCATGACAACAAACAACAAAGAGAGAAAAAACTCAACGAAAAAAAAACTTCAAACGAGACTGCAGCCAGTAGAGAGAAAAGAGATGAAAGACTAAAATAACGCGGATATTTCGCCTGTATGTAAACTAGGCGTCCTCAGCACAATATAAAAAGAAACAACGTTAAACTAAAACCAAATAAAACCACCACCAATATTAATAAATACAATTGTTGCAACTAATCCACGTAGGAAAAAGAAACTATTAGAGTTACTTCAATGAGAACATAAAAAAAAACTGAGGAAAAAATTGCAAAAATTGAAATGTTTTTTTTTTCATCGAGTTTTTTCTCTCTTTGTTGTTTGCAACCTCAATGATTGTTATGATACCTCCAAGCAGCTGAATATTGGATACAGATACTATATTCTACTCAAAAGATCTCCAACAATTTGGCTTTGAGAACCTAAAATATGACTAGTATATATGACTAATTAAATTAATCATATATAATATCGGTCGTCAATATGACTAATATACAATTTACTATGGAACTATTCAAATTAGCAAGTAAGAAACAGTTTGGCATCCTACATCCAGCCTTTTTGTATTTCTCTTTTGTAGTAATCTTTCTCTTAGGAAGCATCATCAGGAACGTACAAAGTTGAGAGTGGATTAAATTTTTAGATGCTAAAAGAAAAAAAAATAAATAGAATCAAAAAATCTCTTTGACAAATGAAAATGTTCCAAACTTGAAGAACTTCTTAATAAAGAAGTATAGGATAGATATAGGCTGTAGCTAGAATAGGCTGTGACCTACCAGTTAGTAGATGGTAGCCTATTTTATAGAGATAAATAATTTATTTAATTTTTTTCCTTCTCCTTATAGGCTTTTATTATTCTGACAAAAATATAAACTAAATAAAAATATTTACCAGGCAGCATGGAAACTAAACAGAAAATTTGAGGTCTTCCAGTTATGGGTGGTTAAATTGTTTGTTGATATAATAATTAACAACTTGTTCATACTCTCAAAATCAAGGAAAAATGACAAAATACTTATTTTTTGGGTGTTCTCCATCCTACTCAGACGCTGTGAATTATGTCAGCTTGTAATTTGGTCAACTTAATGGTACGTCATTGTTTTGTCCTAGTGAAGTGTCACTGTTCAAGAACTTGTAAAAACTATACGGTAAAGGAAATTTCAAAAATATTGCCAACTCTTTCATTTACTGGAATTCAAGGTTCTACGTATTTGTTTATGAATAAGAGAAGGCATAAAAAAAAATGAATTCAATGAAATATCAAAACTTAAAAACGCATAGTATAAGTCTTGTTTTCTTTGGTAGAAACCTAGATGGGGGGCGTAAATCCAATTAAATAATAAACTTAGCTACACACACTCTTGAATCGTAAAAATCACGTAGAAAAGAATTCGTAATAAAGTAAATTCCTTGCACTCTTTTCAGTAAACAAAAATATCAAGGATTTCAAATCTGTTGTCATTTCATTGGTTTCTGAACTCACAAAATTTGTCGTTTTGTGTGAGGGATTAATTATTTGATTGGCTGAGAACCTACTGCATTTACAGGGAAATCCTATAACCGTAAGATAAACTGTTCCCCGAAAATTGAAGCATAGATGCATATACGCAAAGTTTTCTCATATTAGAAACCTCTTTAACACTAGGGTATAAAACCTACGCGGCTTCCTTTTTTCTTCTTCTCTAGTTTAACTATTCGTGATAGGAAGCTTTAATTGAAATTTGTCACAGTTTTTGCTTTTTTTTTATTTCAGGGACATAAGAGGCTTTGCAATCCGCTTTTACACTGAACAAGGAAATTGGGACCTAGTAGGGATTAATCAGCCTGTCTTTTTCTTGAGAGATCCTTTCCTGCTGGCATCCTTGTCTAAGTCTTTGAAAAGGAATCCTGTCACTAATCTTAAGGTCAGTGCTAAAAAGTTGTGCATGCATTGCTTTTATGTTTGCTTCTTTTTAATGAACGAACATTGGGAAAACCATTGAAATCCCCTTAACTCTGTAGTTTTCAAATGTCAAATGTTAGGTAGAGAGAATAATCAGTAAGAAATTGCATTGCACGAGTTGTTTTTCTTTAGTATGGACGTGAAATTATTTATAATATTACTCAAGCGATTGTCCTGTTTCGTTTAGCTACTGTTTGTTGTTGCTAACTTCTTCTGGCTAAAACTTTCTCTTTTGTATGGGGGTGTCAAAAACTTTTTAGTTACGTGTTATGAATTGTTAAGACAAAATTTATAAATCATAACTTTGATTTCATTCAGATTTTCTTTGAAAGGAAAGCTCAGCAGCAATAGACGGTGGGGATATATTTATTTTATTTACCAAAATCTATAAAAGAATATCTCGAATTTTTAAATTAAGAAAATAAATTTTTAGTTACATTAAGGAAACTTTAGAGCTTTAACTTCCTGTGATAAACAGACGACGAACTATCTTGTCTAGCACAAATGGTCTGTGGAATTACTTTGGACAACCATTTAGGTATGTGGGTTATGGCTTCTCTGATAATCTTTGGCTAGATGTCTTGACTCCTTCTTGATTTCAGATTATTCCAGTTCCAGTTATTCTTCCTCTGTCTCCTAGCTATTAATTCTAATTTCACAGGCAAGGACGTTTCGATATATCGTTCCTTTGAGATTGCGCAAAAAAGTCAAAAATACACAAGTGACGTTTTTCGATGACGAGCGATAGTTTTGTCATATTTATGAGCACGAATCAAGAGTATAAATTATATCATTTCCGCGTTTTCATCATTTTTAGTATCTATGACAGTTGCAAAATTACACAAGGTGACAAAGTACTTTGCAGAAAATTACAATTGAATAAAGAACGTGTTGTTTTAGTGTTTGGTAAGGATAAAAGGAGGAATTAATATCTAGTATTTATGATACGTGTAAAATTACACAAAATATCAAATGACTGAACAGCTAAAGAAAGGAACATAGAACAAGAAACAACAAAAAAATCACATTGAAATGCAAACGAAATGTGACTTAAACCTAAAGAATAATACGATAGTTATGCTATTCCAGAGTTTAGATATTTCAGGAAATATCGATAGAATAAGGAATGTGTTAAGCAGGAAAGAGGAATTGAATTCACGATGGAATTACTTAATTCAAGTGCAGTTGCTGATTTGACACCCCATTACTTTAAAACTAAAGAATACAACGGTGGTTATGCCAATTTTAGATAATTCAGAGGCCATACGCATTGGAAAACATGATTTTGAATAAATCCAACCAGCTAAAGTAAAAGGGATTCAAATAAAAAACTGACATAAGTATGCACGAAAATGGAGCACGAATGAGATCTGGCGCTCGAAAAGATTTGACAGCAAGTATCAGAACCAATGCATCAAATCATGAATGAGACCTGTGGTTAGAGGAGAAGCAATAGTGACAATAACAACCAGTTCGATGGGGAAGCAATTTCTTTAAAATGAATGATTCTTAATTACCATACACTTTACTTTGCGATTGATGCTACACAGAAAGTGATACAAGGTTTAATACATAATACATTCTGTTACTACCTGGTTCATCTATAAAAACTTTTTTTCAAAAAATAATTAGGATCATTTAAAGCCGGTAAAATACTGTACAAAATTTCGATCTGTTTTCCTTGCAGAGGCCGATTGATACGCTCTCCAATAGCAGCTGACTCATTAGAATTTAGAAATTCCATGTCCCAATGTCGTCCATACCATGTTCAAAGCTAAAATTTTACCCAAAAACTAAAGTTTCGACCTTCAGTACGATAATCACGGCTGATTGCAGTCTTCCGATATATTTTTTCGTCATGCATGCAGAATAAAATCTTCTGCCAACTGATTTTAAATATTTCCATAAGATCTTTTGAATTTGCCGGCTGTCCGAAAACAAGAATCTGAACAAATAGTTCATATTACAGAAGTCTTTTTGGGGAGTGCTGGTTCTCTAGGTCATCTGTTTATTGTCGAATGCAAGGCCATGAGCTAGGCATCCTTGTTTGCATGTCGTATAATGAGTGTGATTAACAGAAAAGAGATCTTCAAAACTTGTTGTATCTTTCACATGATAGAGAAGTACTCGCAAATAGAAACACTATAGATAAGCTTCATAATTTACGTTGTGATTTTTACCAATGACACGCATTTGACACATTCGTGGTTCCAATGTACTCGAATTCCATTTTATTTGAAGTTTTCAGGCATTTTCCAATAATGGTAAGATATTTAGTTTGTTTGCATTTGTTTCAACGCCTGGTTATCCAGAAAATATGATTCTAGTATTAAAACTTGTTGTGCAATATCTATCAAATCTTCTTGGGTGATATCCTGGGCTCGGTATTAACCATGAGAATTGATACTCAAACGTTAAACGACATGCCTCTTTCTTTGGATATCTGGACCAAGAAGTCGTCAGCATGCTTCAGTTGGCGTAGTGCAGTGTCCTTCGATGTAGATGTCTCGTTCATTGTAGACCAAACACTGCTTATTTTAGACAATCTGTATTGAAGCACAATCTTGTCCTTTGTACATGTATTTGTACAAATACTTTACCGAATCTGTCCTGCCAATAAATTCAACGCTAATGTGACATTGAAATTTTTTCCAATAGAAGCATTCTATGCGACAACATGACGATTATCGCATGTAACTCAGTGATTTTTGGAGTCTTTTCGATGAACAGGAAGGTATTCTGAAAATTATTTTTTTTCCTTTGATCCGATTTGCGGTCATGACGATGGCGATACCTTAGTTTTTCATAAACTGAACCATATTGCACTGGAAAAGCCGAATCGGCACTACAATTTTCCATTTTTATGACACTTGGTATTAACCAAGTGACATATAGCAATATCAAATTCTTGGGGGGGGGGAGAGTTGGGAGGGGGAAACCTAAAACTTGGAAAACACTTAGAGTGGAGGGATCAGGATGAAACTTGGTGGGAAAAATAAGCACAAGTCCTAGATACATGATGGACATAACCGGAACGGATCCGCTCTCTTTGGGGTAGTTGGGGGGTAGGGGTGTTAATTCTGAAAAATTAGAAAAAATGCGGTATTTTTAACTTACGAACGGGTGATCGGATCTCAAAGAAATTTGATAATTAGAAGGATATTGTGTCTCAAAGCTCTTGTTTTAAATACCGACCGGACCTGGTGATATTGGGGGGATTCTGGGGTGGGGGAACCTAAAATCATGGAAAACGCTTAGATTGGAGGGATCGGGATGAAACTTGGTGGGAAAAATAAGCAGAAAATAAGCAGATTCTGAAAATTTAGAAAAAATGACGTATTTTTATCTTACAAAGGAGTGATCTGATCTTCATGAAACTTCATATTTAGAAGGACCTCATAACTCAGATCTCTTATTTTAAATCTCAACCGGATCCAGCGTAATTGGGGGGGGGGGCAGTTGGGGGGACCGGAAATCTCAGAAAATACTTAAAGCGGTGAGATCAGAATGAAACTGGATGGGAAGAATAAAAACATGTCTAGGATACGTGACTAAAATAACCGGACCGGATCTTCTCTCTTTGGTGGAGTTAGGGGGGGGGAGTAATTATGAAAATTGTGGTATTTGTAACTTACGAAAGGGTGGCCAGATCTGAATGAAATTTGATATTTAGAAGGATCTTATGCTTTAAAGCTCTAATTTTAAATTCCAACCAGATCCCGTGACAGTGGGGGGAGTTGGAGGAAACCGGAATTCTTGGAAAACGGGAAAATTGGGGTATTTTTATCTTACGAATAGGTGATCGGATATTAATGAAATTTGATATTTAGAAGGAATTCATGTCTCAGAGCTCTTATTTAAAATCCCGACCAGATCTTTGACATTGGGGGGAGTTGGAGGGGAAAATTTTGGAAAACACTTCGAGTGGAGGAATTGGGATGAAGCTTGGTGGATAGAATAAGGAAATGTCCTTGATACATGATTGACGGAACCGTACTGGATTCGTTCTCTTTGGAGGAATTGGGGGCAGGGGTTCAGTGATTTGGCGAGTCAGGTGATTCTGGACGTTCTAGGACGATGCAAATTGGTAGGCGTGTCAGGGACCTGCACAAATTGACTTGATAAAGTCGTTTTCCCAGATTCGACCATCTGGGAGGAAAAATTAGAAAAATTAGGTATTTATGACTTACGAGTGGGTGATCAGATCTTAATGAATTTTGATATTTAGAAGTACATGGTGACTCAGAGCTCTTATTTTAAATCGTGACCGGCATTAAGCCTCTTATTTTCCTTTTAAATCAGTCTATTGATTCATAGAATTCTGTTAGAGCTCATACCATATGATCTCTTGGCTCTTAGCTCTTCTTGCCTCGTCATAAGTGCCATATGAAGTCTTAGCTCTTGTTTAGTCATAAAACTGGAATTTGGATTTAACTCAACTCTGTACGAGTTATGAAATATCAACTGTAGCACTAATTTTCGTTAATTAAAAGGTCGTCGGTATCATGAGTTTAAGCTGGATTTAGATAATCGATCTCTACTGGGCTATGGGTTCGGTTACCAAGACTCTCGATCAATAGCGAATCCACATATGATAGATAGTCCACGTTTTTGAAATTCAATCGTGTAGACATATGCTGCCACATTACCAAATATCTGTATTTTATAAAAATCAAGGATTATTACATCATATTTTTGTTTCGCAATCCGAGCAACGAGATTGGGACTCTTGAATTTAATGCTTTATGAGAAATTCATTATCATTACGTATAATACCACATAATGTCACATAATGCTTGAACCTTAATTTCTAGCCAATCAGGATTGGAACTAATAGTTATTAAGAAATCTGGGATCCAAGTAGACGAACAATAGCCTTGGTATCTTGGAAACGTTCAGCATACTATCCTGTTGATCCGGTGAATGTTGACGGTCACATTACTTTTTCACCAACAAGTACATTCTGTTTCACAGCAACGTCGTTGATCAGTCACGTAACACCTAGCAAGTTATCGGCAAAAATAGTTTTCATGTTCAATTTTATCCGTTGGATACGGTAATGTTCATGAATAAATATATCGACAAGATGTTATTGGAAACGTCGTCCACTAAAATAAAAAGCATTCAAACCTATCTGACGCTGGTTGGGTGTTACGGCTTGCACAGTCAGGCTTTTAGGATGTTCAGTTTAAAATGCGACACGATACTGTGCTAATTCAAGCGGCGTTGAATGTGGGCGACTTGCTAAAGGTGCTTCACTTGGCATAGCCACGGCCCATCCCGACGTTCCAGCTTGATAATACAATGGGTAGGTAAAGGGCACCACACAATGGTAGGTATTTTTTAAACTGACTACATTTTTGCTAAGCTATCAAAACGTTGCAGCTGCAATATCTCTGAAACAGCTAAGGCTATTATATTGGAATTTTCAGGGAATATTGGAGGGGCTGTTGAATTGAACCAAAAGCCAACACATGCATTTAGGCAGTCCAAAGGGTGGATTTATAATATAACAGGAACGGCTATGGGTATCAATTTACAAATTCCAGGGAATATTGAGGGGGATATTGAACTAAACGAAAAGACCCTATGAGCATTTAGGTTGTCAAAAAAACATGTCTGCTGTATCACACGAACTGCTAAGAGAATTAAGTTGAAAATTTCTGTATGTGTATCCAGATTGTCCATTTAAGGTACGGCTAAAGGTCTTCGGTTAAACATTTCAGGAACTGTTAAGGGAGGCGGATCGAACAAGCAACATTTGCATCCACGCTGTCAGAATTGCGTGTCAATTATCTCAATAATGGCTATGCATATTAAGTTGAAATGCCAGGGAATATTGAACTATAAGACACTATGGTGCATCCAAGTTATTCAAAGGGTGTATATAGAATTTTTCAGGAACAGCTAAGGGTATTATTTTGCAACTTTAAGGGAATGTTGCATTAAATCAAAAGTCACTTCATGTATCCCGGTGGTCCAGAGAGTGAATCTATAATGCATGACGAATGGCTAAGCCTATGGAGATGAAACTTTTAAAGCATATCGAGGGGAATGTTGAAATCAATAAAAAGATACCATGTGTATCCATAGTGTCAAAAGATTGTTTCAGCAACATTTCCGAAACGGTTAAGTTCAATAAGTTGAAACTTTTAGGGCAGGTTGAAATAGATTATGACGCTCTGCATATCCAGGTTATCAAAGGGGCATTTTTGCAATATTCCGTGATTGACTTGGAGTATTAAGTTGAAACTTTTAGGCAATTTCGAGAGGAATATCAAGCTAAATCAAAAGACAGTACCTGAATAGAGGCTGCCCGAAATGAGATACCGGTAATATTTGAGGAACGACTAAGAGTATGAAGTTAAGAATTTCGGGAAATGTTGAGCTGGATAAGAAACTAAATCAGAACACACTTTGTACATTCAGGTTTTAAAGTGAGTGTATCTGCAATATCTCAGGAAAGGCTAAGTGTACTAACTTCAAACTGTCAATAAATGTAGAAGGGGAGGATGAATAAAATCAAAAGACACTTTTTGCATCCAGGCTGTCGAAATGGCGTATCTGTAATGTCTCTGAAACAGCAAAGGTTATCAAGCAGAAACTTTCAATGGATGTTCACTAGGACGTTGAACTAAATTAAAAGAAACCTCGTTCGTCAAGATTGTCCAAAAGTCTTATCTGCCGCATCTCAGGAATGGCTAGGGGCATTATGTTGAAGCTCTTAGGGTATATCAAAGTGGATGTTGAACTAAACCAAAGGCATATGTATCCAAGTGGTCAAAAAGGCTTATAAACAATATCTCAGGAACGGCTAAGGTCGTTGAGCTTTTGAAGGCATTTTGAAAGAAATGCTGAACCAAATCAAAAGAAACCACAAGCATCCATGCTGTCGAGAGGGCGCACCTACTATTTCTTAGGAACGGCTAAGAGTATTAAGCTGAAACTTATGAGTAGAAGAAACATCTCGGGGCAGACAAAATGGTAGGAATGAGTATGTGGCTAGTTTCACCCCTTTTGTCTCTCCAAAAGGATTGTAGAATTCTAAATTTTTGATTAAATATATCCCCTACTGCTAACCTGTTTAATTGAACCTAAAGACAACAATTACATTTGGGTGGTCAAAAGGCTGGATTTGCGATATTGCAGGAACGTATATGGGCACTAGATTACAAATTTCAGGGAATGTTGGAAGGTATATTGACCTAAATCAAAAGACTATGTGCATTGAGGTTGTAAAAGGAACATGTCTGCTGTATCCCAGTAACGGTTAAGAGAATTAATTTGAAACTTTCTTAGAATGTTAAACTAAATTAAAATTCATATGTGCATCAAGAGTGTCAAAAAGGCTTATATGCAAAATTTAGGGAGCGGCTAAGGGCATTCAGTTAAACCTTTCAGTGTATGTTAGGGGGATGGAGGCTTGAAAAGCCAACAATTGCATCCAGGCTGTCAGAATGACATATTTATGGTCTTAGGAACGGCTATGGTTATTAAGTTGAAAGTTTCAGGCAATGCTGGGCTAAATAAAAAGGTATTTTGGTGCATCCAAGTTATCAAAAGTCTGCATACAATTTCTCAGGAACAGCTAAGGGTTTTGTGTTGAAACTTTACATCTACAATTACTTCAGGAATGGCTACTCAAACAAGCATCCATGTTGTCAAAAGGGTTCACCTACAGTGCTCTATGAACGACTAAGGGTAGTAAGCTGAAATTTATGAGTCGGAGAAAAATCTCGAGGCAGACAAAATGGCAGAAATTGGTATTTGGATAGTTTCATCCATTTCTTGGCTCCAAAAGGACAGTAGGATTCTACATTTTTGATTAGATATATCCTCTACTTAATCTTTCTCAAATTTTTGGATAATATAACCAGTTCTGTATGTAAAGGAATTAAGTGGTACCATAATGATTACTGATCTTCTTTATCATGAAATACCACAGCAGAATAAGTAATTTAAGAGAAAGAACTTTTTTTTTTGTTCTATACCTCTTAAATACTGAACCTGAGTATCTTCACTCGATTTTCTTTTCCATAAAGCAATTATTTTAGAGCGTTTACGGATCATTTGACCTTTTTTCGACGTGTCGTTGACAGATACACAGTTATATTCTGCCAAGAAAATTGAGTTAAATGACCCTTAGAAGCCGATTCCTTTTCTCTTACAAAAATTCTTTACTCTTTGTTCTTTGTGACTCCCAAAAATAAAATGTTTTTAGCCTTAGATTTTGGAAATTTGGAATTCCCCTAGACTTATCGATAGAGTTTTATGCTACTTTTATATTGCAGTTGAGGATTTTATGACTGTGATATTAGTTTCCACCCATGGTTCAATAGGAAGTAAGGATTTATAGTAAGATATTCCGGTTTCTATTGATTTGAGTGAAGTTTAATAGGTAATTGGAAGGAGATGAATTTTCATAATAAGCAAAGAATGATATGTGGTAAACATTTTTAAGATTCTTAAAATTTACGTTTTTAAGACCTCCGTTTAAGATTTACATTTTATACATTTCAGTAAAAACTGAAACTCAATGATAAAAATACATTCATAAAAAGAATTGGCTTTCAGTGGCGATTGCCAATGCGTAAAAATAAGAGTTTAAAGTTACTAGTCAAAAGTTATTATGATAAGGAAATCTGAATATCTGTTAGAAATTTTTTTTTAGATTTTTAGAAAATTATACCCTTAAATTGAGATCTCAACCAGTTTTCAAGCCCAATACACAAAATTGTGGAATTTTGCCTTTTTTCCGGGAAGAATGATCATAGATATGTATTGTTTACTTTTCTTGTCTTTTTTTTATCAAGGATGACCGCATCAAACCAGTGAGCTTAAAGTGTGGGGAGAGGATCCATATGAAAAGAAAATTTAGCCAGTGTTTGAATCCTCCTGATGATTGCAACCCCGTTTTGAATTTTGGCCAGCTTTTCTTCTACAAATCTATTTTTCATTGGAGAGACAAGGTCGGTTTGACATATTATTTTCTTGGGACGAAGTGAAGTGAACAGTAAAAGCCTCCTGTTGATATTTCTCAATTGTTTTGATTCAAATTCTTGGTTTAGTTTTCACCCAATCTTTTTAAGCAAATCTCTATGGCGTTCGAGAAACTCTACCACTTAGTGAAAAATATTTCGCGGTCCTTGTCGTCACATCTCAAGTTTTAAGCTATTGCTTTTTCTACTTAAAGCAAATTATTTTCAGTTATCGGGAATAAAATTTTAAGACTTCTAAAAATCGGCCACTGAGCCCCAAGATAGACTTAATACCAATACCTTCTTTATTTAATTTATATATATATATATATATATATATATATATATATATATATATATATATATATATATATATTCCATCGATGATATTACATCGATAAACAGCGAGTGAAACTTTGCATAGTCAGGTTATTGCATTTTTTTTTCAGTCACCAGAAGCATATTGGGATTTTGTTGCTCACCGTCCTGAAACTCTCCATATCGCCCTCATGAACTACTCGGATCGAGGAACTCCGTTTAGCTATCGGCATATGCATGGCTTTTCCGTCAATACGTTTGAAGTTATTGGAAATGAAGGCGCCATAACTTTTATACGTTTTCACTGGATTGTAAGTCGGCTTTTCTATTAAGTTCTCCATTCTGTATTTAAATAGTCCTGCTAGAATGACACTATTAATGGACAATGATATTTTCACATCGTAAAAAGGTGGCATAAAGGCTAAAATCCTAACAATTTAATTAGTTACATATTTAGCCCAGGATTATTTTCATAAGACTTATGTATTTTTTTTTGTATAAATATTTGTAAGGCTTTCTTTTTAAAGATTGTCAAGTTCTTAATCGGTAGTTGGTGCAAATAGTTTTAGTAATTGAGGGCAAGGTTTTGAAAGTTTGGAGCTTTCTAGAGCGGATAAATTTTGATGGAAGAGAGAGTAATCTAAAGGATCAAGTTATAAACCTTGAAGTAGGAAATGCCTTACAGCATTTCAGCCATCTCAAGTTATAAAAAGTGTATTTTTATCATTTTTTTATTTAGGCGAGGTTGATACAGCAGTAAGCTCCTCTGAACTAAACGAATATATCTAGGAAAGCGCTAGGTTTTCCCTATCCTAATTGTTTCTATTCAAATTATTTTTTTTACAATGCTCTGTAGTAGCTCAGACTACACTGTATTAAAGCCTGTGTTTTGACTCAATTGTGTTGGGGGAGTAATATTTTGGTTTAATCCTGGTTTTTCTTCCTTCTTCCTTCTAACTTCAATTTATTATAAAAAAGTAGTAAAGGTCTAACTTCTGCCGACTTTACTCAGATAGTGCAATATGGGACGGATTGATGAATATAGCGGGTTTTATAAAGCTACATATAATCAAACAGTTCGTGGTAACGAACTGTACTAAGGAGCGACCCGACTCAATAGTAACAGAAACTCTAAAAAATGAAATTTTGATACCAATAGTTATATCAAAAGAATCGCATTTTAATGCTGATTTTAACATATAAGTTTCACCAAGGTTAGTCTTATCCATCAAAAGTTACGAGCCTGAGAAAATTTGCCTCATTTTAGAAAATAGGGGGAAACACCCCCTAAAAGTCATACAATCTTAACGAAAATCACACCAACTAGATTCAGCGTATCAGAGAACCTTATTGTAGAAGTTTCAAGCTCCTATCTATAAAAGGAATTTTATATTTTTTGCCAGAAGACTGATCACGGATGCGTGTTTATTTGTTTTTTTTTGTTTGGTTTTTTTTCCATGGGTGATCGTATCGACTGAGTGGTCCTAGAATGTCGTGAGAAGGCTCATTCTAACGGAAATTAAAGGTTCTAGTTCCATTTTCAAGTGACCAAAAAAATTAGAGGGCACTTAGGCCCCCTCCCACGCTCTTTTTTCCCAAAAGTCACCGGATTCTGAGATAGCCATTTTATTCACCATAGTCGAAAAACCTAATAACTATGTCTTTGGAGACGACCTATTCCCCCGCAGTCCCCGTGGGAGGGGCTGCAAGTTACAAGCTTTGACCTGTGTCTACATATAGTAATGGTTACTGGGAAGTGTACAGACGTTTTCAGGAGGATTTTTTGGTTTAGGGGGGAGTGTTGAGGGGGGGCTACATGGGAGGATAATTCCACGGAGGAACTTCTCATGGGGGAAGAGGAATTTCATTGAAGGGGGCGCAGGATTATCTTGTATTATTTGAAAAAACGATGAAAAAATAGATAGGAAAAGTTTTTTCTACTGAAAGTAAGGAGCAGCATTAAAACTTAAAACGAAAAAATATTATTATGCATATGAGAGTTTTACCTCCTCGTAATACCTCACTCTTTACGCTAAAGTATTTTTAGTAATGTCAACTATTTATTCTACGGTCTTTGTGATTTAGAGGTTATTCTTAAGGAATTGGAAAAAAATTTGAACTTTAGTTTAAAGAGCGAGGTATCGATGGGGAGTGAACCCCCCTCATATACGCAATAAAAACATACGAATATAGAAGTTCGTTACGTAAGTTAATCCATAAGTTACGTATATTTCTTACCAATGAAAGCATTCGTAAAAAATTAAAAGTTCTAGTTGCCTTTTTACGTAATAAAAAAATTAGAGGGCAACTAGGCCTCCTCCCGCGCTCCTATTTTCTCAAAATCTTCCGATTAATTGCAATTAATTAATATGCAAATTTTGTTTTAATTATTTATGTGCAGAGAGCCAAGATCAAAACACGCATTAATTCAAAAATGTCTAGAAATCAAATAAAAAAACAAACAAGTTTTATAAATGAAAGTAAGGAGCAACATTAAAACTTAAAACGAACAGAAATTACTCCGTAAGGAGAGGGGCTTTTCCTCCTCAACGCCCCTCTCCTTACGCTGAAGTTTCTTACTGTTTTAAAAAGTATAGTTAAGAGAAAGAGTCAAACTTTAGCGTAAAGCGCGAGGCGTTGATGAGGGAAAGTCCGTTTCATATACGGAGTAATTTCTGTTCGTTTTAAGTTTTAATGCTGCTCCGTACTTTCATTCAAAAAAAATTGTTTTTTTTTTATTTAATTCATGACTAGAAATAGGAAATAGGATGGTTAATGCTGGTCCTTGAGCTAAAGCCCACAGTGATTCCCCTAACGTGTAATTTTTGAAGAGGACTATCTGAATCCATATCCTTTTGAACATACGGTAATCTAATTTGAAGTCCAGCGCTGTACTAACAGAACCACGCCTCTTATAATCTAATTCAATATATTGACGTTTATAGGACTTCAATTGCGTTGCTTGCTAAGAGAGCCTAGAAGAACATACAGGAGGCTTTCTTGCAAACCTCCAGTTAAGGGTTTTGGCCCATAATTATTACATTGATACTGTTTTATACTTCCAAGATTTTTCACTTGAGAAGTAAAACATGAAGTGTTGTTTTCAGTGCTACTATCAGTTGTTCTAGGCTTTTCCACTTGAGACATGGCATCAAAATGCCGTTTTAGTACCATTTGAAACTTGCAGATAGTGAACTATATAGGAAGATGGTAGTTCTGAGCAATATATGTTATATGAGCTATAAAAATACTGTCTTATGATGTTCTGGTACCCCGCTAGTGCCACCCATTGAGAAGTGACATCAAAAGTGCCATTTTAGTACCATATGGCACTCGCAGATGGCAGAATTTATAAAAAGCACGTAGATATCAGAAATAGATTTTGAATGAGCCATTATTCTTCTCTTTCTGATGTTCTGGTAACCCACCAGACCTAAAAAGAAACGAAAAAGAAAACAAACAAAAACCCGAGACAAATTAGTGCTACCGATGCAAAAGTGATTTTCCTTGTTGTTCAAGGTGGCGAATTATAATTTCTGTATTCAAGGTTTTCGGTCATGCTGATTACGATGATACATTTCGCTTTGATCTGACGCCATCTACTAGGGGCTTGATGCTTTTTTCGAAACCACCGTATATTTGTTTTGCAATAAACTCTTATTTTTAAGACGAACTGAAATAATAGTTACCTTTCCTGAGTAACTATCAGATGGGAATTCTATTCACTAGGCATTTTATTCAATAGGTATTTTTTTCAAAACATGGCTTTTACCTTTTTTACTATGAGCTGTGGTTCACTCTTTACTAGGTTGCAGCTACTGCTGCAACCATGACCATATAGACTGTCTAGCCAGAGGGCCTTCTGTCTAATGATTGACCACACGGTAGGGTGTTTTTCGGAATATGCTGCAAAGATTGTATGGACAGAAGCTAGTAATACGGCTAAAATCATATCCAAGGGCGTCAATCCTCTTGGAAATGAAGTCCCGGCCGTAGGACAATAAGCGATCCATTGAGTTGCAACATAAATAGAAAATAAATATTTTGCTAGTTCTGGTTTTGAGCATTTGATGTCTGATATCTGATGAGCGAAGAGTGACCCTACCCTTTTTTTGAGAGACGAGTGTTGCTTGCCAAAGCCAGTCTGAAGCTGCTGGGTGGGATTTTTGGGATAGGGAAGATAATGATGGGCCCCTTGACACTACCAAGGAAGGTTCTTCTAAAAAGAAGAAAAAATAGATAGGCAACACTGGCGAAACGTAACAAGAGCGACTCCATCACCTCAAGGTATTAGGCGAATCCCATAGACGTAAACGAGAATTTGTCATTTCTGGTCGCATTTTTGTTTCAAATCAAATATTCACCTGATCTTCCGTTGTTGACTAAAGAGTTCTCAAGTATTCTAAAAAAGATAAAAAAAAATCAACACTTGGTTGAAATACTCTTGAGGCCAGAGTTGACCCTAAGTTGAGCAGTCTCAAATGAAAGTATGATTGGGATGCCCGAGAATCATCGATAAACCGATAACAGACATCACTGGCTGGTATTAATGAGAGATCTACAGAGATCAAAACCTTATATTTATCAAAGCAGTAATTTAAATTAATGTGAGTATAAACTTTGCGAGATCCAGTAGAAGTTTATATTCTTACACCTCATTCTTGAGCTGTAACTGGTGAAGATACATTCAAAGGATTTCAGCAGCAATGAAGGCATTTTTTTTTTTTTTTTTTTTTTTTTTTTTTTTAAGCAACTAATTCGGTATTCGGTCAAGGGATAGAAAGTTTAAGATATTTAATTCTAATTAGATAAAAAAAAGTCGGTATATCCTTTTGAATTTTATATGCAAGTCAGTCATCTGTTTGAAACTTACTTAAAATTGAATTTTTAGAGCAACCAAGGACTAAGGCACTTATCAAAAGAGGAAATCAAGAATATGAATGCTGATGATCCTGACTTTGCTGGGCGAGATTTGTACAATACAATTGCTGAGGGAAAATCTCCCTCTTGGACTCTGAACTGTCAGATGATGACGGAGGAACAAGCGAAAAACTTTAAAGAGTTTGATCCATTCGATTGCACAAAGGTACAATTTATTGAATTAGTAAATAGCGGGGAATAGCTTCAAAGACCTTACTTCTTTTAAATCAGATCTCTCGAATTTAAAGCGCTTCAGAGACGCTGACTAGAGTTTGACTTTCAAAATAAAAAAAAATCTCTAGATCATTACTTTTAGTCTAAAAATCTTTTAAGACTTTTCAATTTTCAATTCACCAAATCTATAAGCAATAGTGGTTGAAATTTATAGCTATAGAAGAAGGACATTCAGTATTCATGCAATAATCAATATTCAATACTAACTTAAATTATGGCC